>NW_015373918.1:653375-811576 GCF_001272555.1 Dufourea novaeangliae | reverse complement strand
ATATATATACATATATATTTATTTGATTTTTTATTAATATTTAAAATCCCCGTTGGGATTCATTTCTGCAATACATGATGATATAATATTTTAATTAAATTACATATGCTCATTGAGCAAACTCATAACATAGTATGTTCATATATGTTTATTATAGTTTACACTTGATAATAGCTTGGTATTCGGTGCGTGAACGATATGATGAATGGTAACTCTATTCCGATAAGCCCCTTCGTTTGAACGTATGTTTCAGCGTTGCGATTAATTTATAAGTTGTTATGTGTGTGTGTGTGCGTGCGTTCGTTGCGTGCGTACTAATATTTTATTCGTTTTGCCTTTGCGTAGCTACATAGAGTATAATAGCCAGGGAGGATTTAAGGGGGCTTTTTTATAGCCAGTTTTTGGAGGCTCGTTTTGAATCGCGAACTCTTAAAATTTTGCTCTCAGTTTACATGTTCGTACAGTCACATATTCATATATATATTTTTTTTTTCTTTGATTTTTTATTAACATCTAAAATCTCTATTGATAGTCATTTCTGCAATACAAGATGATATAAATTTTTAATTACATTACATTAGCTCATTGAGTACACTTATTACAAAGTTTGTTCATATATATCTACTGTAGTTTACACTTAATAATAACTTGGTATTCGGTGCGTGTACGATATGATGAGTGGTGACTCAATTCCGATAATCCCCTTCGTTTGGACGTATCTTTCTGCGTTGCGATTAATTTAAGTTATTCTATTCCCCTTCGTTTGGACGTATGTTTCTGCGTTGCGATTAATTTAAGTTATTGTATGTGTGTGTGTTCGGCTCGGGCGTACTAAGATTTAAGTTGATTATAACAAGACTAATTGTAAAAGGTTGATGGACGTTGAACTTGTGATTCCGTCCATCTTCCTCGGGTCTCCATTCGCAGCAACCTCCACGTGGTGAGACCTGGGCAATCGGTATTCGATAAATATACCTAGCCAATGGCTGCGAACAAGCTATTATTTGTTCACTTTGCTCGCGATTTCTTTCCACGGACTTAGTATACGGCGCTAATGCGTGTAGGTATACTAAGGCTGTTTACCGATCCCTCTGGATTCTCCGGAGAATTCAGACATCGGTCGCGTTTTGCCTTCCCTGGCGTAGCTGCATAAGTATATTTGGATTGAAAGATAATCGTGCCACATCTGTTAATCGCCTCTCGGGAGATTGGTGCCCTACAGCGGAGACGGTTACGGTCTCAGCTTCTCCCATCGCAGATCGGATGTCCATTATTGGCTCCGGCATACGCTTTGGTTGGTCGCTTGGGCTTTAATCGGTCGAGTCATTCACCAAATAGCCAGGGGGGATTTAAGGGGTTTTTGTAACCAGGTTTTTGAAGGCACGTTTTGAATCGCATATTCTTTACATTTTGCTCTCAGTTTACACATTCATACAGTCACATGTTCATATATATATACATATATATTTATTTGATTTTTTATTAATATTTAAAATCCCCGTTGGGATTCATTTCTGCAATACAAGATGATATAATATCTTAATTACATTACATATGCTCATTGAGTAAACTTATAACATAGTATGTTCATATATTTCTACTGTAGTTTACACTTAATAATAGCTTGGTATTCGGTGTGTGAACGATATGATGAGTGGTAACTCTATTCCGATAAGCCCCTTCGTTTGAACGTATGTTTCTGCGTTGCGATTAATTTAAGTTGTTGTGTGTGTGTGTGTGTGTGCGTGTTCGTTGCGAGCGTACTAATATTTAAGTCGTTTTGCCTTTGCGTAGCTACATAGAGTATAATAGCCAGGGAGGATTTAAGGGGGCTTTTTTATAGCCAGTTTTTGAAGGCTCGTTTTGAATCGCATATTCTTTACATTTTGCTCTCAGTTTACATGTTCGTACAGTCACATATATATATATATATTTTTTTTTTCTTTGATTTTTTAATAACATCTAAAATCTCTGTTGATAGTCATTTCTGCAATACAAGATGATATAAATTTTTAATTACATTACATTAGCTCATTGAGTACACTTATTACAAAGTTTGTTCATATATATCTACTGTAGTTTACACTTAATTATAGCTTGGTATTCGGTGCGTAAACGACATGATGAGTGATGACTCAATTCCGATAATCCCCTTCGTTTGGACGTATGTTTCTGCGTTGCGATTAATTTAAGTTATTGCATGTGTGTGTGTGCATATGTGTGTGTGCTTGTGTGTTTGTGTTCGGCGCGAGCGTCCTAAGATTTAAGTTGATTATAACGAAACCAATTGTAAAAAGGTTGATGGACGTTGAACTTGTGATTCCGTCCATCTTCCTCGGGTCTCCATTCGCAGCAACCTCCACGTGGTGAGACCTGGGCAATCGGTATTCGATAAATATACCTAGCCAATGGCTGCGAACAAGCTATTATTAGTTCACTTTGCTCGCGAGTTCTTTACACGGACTTAGTATACGGCGCTATGGCGTGTAGGTATACTAAGGCTGTTTACCGATCCCTCTGGATTCTCCGGAGAATTCAGACATCGGTCGCGAATATGCCTTCCCTGGCGTAGCTGCATAAGTATATTTGGATTGAAAGATAATCGTGCCACATCTGTTAATCGCCTCTCGGGAGATTGGTGCCCTACAGCGGAGACGGTTACGGTCTCAGCTTCTCCCATCGCAGATCGGATGTCCATTATTGGCTCCGGCATACGCTTTGGTTGGTCGCTTGGGCTTTAATCGGTCGAGTCATTCACCAAATAGCCAGGGGGGATTTAAGGGGTTTTTGTAACCAGGTTTTTGAAGGCACGTTTTGAATCGCATACTCTTTACATTTTGCTCTCAGTTTACACATTCATACAGTCACATGTTCATATATATACATATATATTTATTTGATTTTTTATTAATATTTAAAATCCCAGTGGGGATTCATTTCTGCAATACATGATGATATAATATTTTAATTACATTAATATGCTCATTGAGTACACTTATAACATAGTATGTTCATATATATTTACTGTAGTTTACACTTAATAATAGCTTGGTATTCGGTGTGTGAACGATATGATGAATGGTAACTCTATTTCGATAGGCCCCTTCGTTTGAACGTATGTTTCTGCGTTGCGATTAATTTAAGTTGTTATGTGTGTGTGTGCGTGCGTTCGTTGCAAGCGTACTAATATTTAAGTCGTGTTGCCTTTGCGTAGCTACATAGAGTATAATTGCCTGGGAGGATTTAAGGGGGCTTTTTTGTAGCCAGTTTTTGAAGGCTCGTTTTGAATCGCGAACTCTTTATATTTTGCTCTCAGTTTACATGTTCGTACAGTCACATATTCATATATATATATTTTTTTTTCTTTGATTTTTTATTAACATCTAAAATCTCTATTGATAGTCATTTCTGCAATACAAGATGATATAAATTTTTAATTACATTACATTAGCTCATTGAGTACACTTATTACAAAGTTTGTTCATATATATCTACTGTAGTTTACACTTAATAATAACTTGGTATTCGGTGCGTGTACGATATGATGAGTGGTGACTCAATTCCGATAATCCCCTTCGTTTGGACGTATCTTTCTGCGTTGCGATTAATTTAAGTTATTCTATGTGTGTGTGTGCTTGTGTGTTTGTGTTCGGCGCGAGCGTCCTAAGATTTAAGTTGATTATAACCAGACCAATTGTAAAAGGGTTGATGGACGTTGAACTTGTGATTCCGTCCATCTTCCTTGGGTCTCCATTCGCAGCAACCTCCACGTGGTGAGACCTGGGCAATCGGTATTCGATAAATATACCTAGCCAATGGCTGCGAACAAGCTATTATTAGTTCACTTTGCTCGCGAGTTCTTTCCATGGACTTAGTATGCGGCGTTATGGCGTGAAGGTGTACTAAGGCTGTTTTTCGATCCCTCTTGATTCTCCGTAGAATTCAGACATCGGTCGTGTTTTGCCTTCCCTGGCGTAGCTCCGTAAGTATACTTCGATTCAAAGGTAATCGTGCCGCGTTATTTCTGCAATAGAGGATGATATAAAGTTTTAACTAAATTACATATGCTCATTGAGTAAACTTATAACATAGCATGTTCATATATATCTACTGTGGTTTACACTTAATAATAGCTTGGTATTCGGTGCGTGAACGAATTGATGAATGGTGACTCTATTCCGGTAATACCCATCGTTTGGATGTATGTTTCTGCGTTGCGATTAATTTCTGATGTTATGCGCGCGCGTGTGTGTGTGTGTGTGCGTGTGTGTGTAGTGAGCGTACTAAGATTTAAGTCGCGTTTTGCCTTTGTCTGGCGTAGCTACATAGAGTATAATAGCCAGGGGGGGATTTAGTGGGCTTTTTTGTAGCCAGTTTTTGCAGGGACGTTTTGAATCGTGAACTCTTTGTATTTTGTTCTCAGTTTACATATTCATACAGTCACATGTTCATATGTATCAATCATTATTATTTGGTATATAATTGGCAATCAGAGTCATCTACAAGTTGACGTACTATATTGCAAATATAATGAGGTAATTGGTTGCGAGCTTGCTCACTGTAATCAATTGATTCTGCTTGTTAGATTTTTTTGCTGTTTAGCTACGAGTGGCAAGAATCTTTTGCTCTGTATACATATAATCTGTTTCCATCACCACAGATGAGACCTGGATATCTAGTTTTCAAAATTGAATTGTTTTGATTTTTTAGTCCTCGGTTCTTAGAGACAACTAATTATAACCATCATTAATTTGTTACTCTTGCACTCTTTTTGCTTAATCTTGATGTATGAAATATAAATAATTGTAATATTGGAAGCACATGCATGATAAGTGAAAATTATAGGGCCGTAATAGTTATATGATCTCCATTAGATTGTTCTAATCACATCGCGCTTTCTGTAATGAATAGTATGCGAGTTAAACGTGATACCGTATGGGTTGCGTCCTGGACGTTTTGGCCGACAGAGTGGGGTGTGCGCACGTGTGTGAGAAATACGTGTTGGCGAGGGGTCGTCCCCGCGATCAATTAACGTACCGACAATTATCGAGCATCTACTGTACATTTGTATGTATGTAGATCACAGACAAGATATAAGAATAGGCCTGACATCTTATGGGACTTGGTGTCCCACGTAAATCACTCTTATAAAACAAGAACATGTAAAAAGTAACATTAACAAAATGTCCATTAACGATGCATTTAGAATTAATTGTCTTGTAGTTAAGTTAAAAAATATATACTTTTCCATTTTATGTTTCATGACTGTCATATTTATGTCTTATCCTTAAACTGAAGCATCGGATATTTTTATTCCCGTCAAATCATATAGATACACGCAATGTGAATGGAATATTTAATACTTCATTTGTGCTAATAATACTCAGAATTCATGGTTTATCGATAACGTCGGGTATTGACACTAAAATGGTAAGGGGGCTTCTGACGCCCTCGAAGCATGGGACAGAAAATTACATTGCATGTTAGGTCTATTCATATATCTCGTCTGTGATAGTGCTATTATTCCGCGCCAACTAGATATTCTTCGGTGATTTTAGTGACCTCTACAATATGAGAACGGTGAATCTACGGTGGGTAGTGACACTGAAATGGAAATGGGTGAACGTTACCCCCAGCAAAGTTGGCCGAAGAGATACATTGGATGAAAGGTCTATTCTTATACCTTGTCTATACTTTTACATACTGTACCTAGTCTGTGACATGCACGCAATACAATAGACGGTGATCTTATCGATTCAGAGTCAATTTTTGGGAAAAATATTGCGAACATCTACAACAGATGGCACTGTATGTTCTATTAATAATAATTGCCACCTGTATTGAAAAATAAGAATGCAAATGTGAATATTATTCATTAGGCTCTGACGGATATGAATCAATCGTTATTTAATATTTATACAGTATATTTAATATCTTTCAGCACATGGAATTCGAAAATTAAACCAGAGTTCTCAATCTTTTAGTAATTATTTAGTACTGTAACATACCTTTTGACAAGTCATGTTGCGTGGGAGACAATAAAATCCAAACGATAGGATATCCACTAGCAAGTTCTCATGAAGGAACTACGAAACTGGTAGCGATTCTTTTCTTTGCCAGAAAGAAAATATTGTTTTGCAAGTCGTCACTGTAGGCATATACTGCAACCGCTTTTATGCTTATGCCAGGCAGTGATAGTTTTTCGCAATTTCTGTGTTTTTCGTCGAACTGCCTCCATTTTGCGATGCACAAAGCGAAAATGAGATATTATCGCTGAGCGTTCTCGGTTGGTATATTTCTACGTGATTAAAGTCGAGTATATTGTGTTCACTTCAAATAGCCATGGCTTTTATCTCGTGAAATTAGCACGTACTAGCCCATCCAATTTGCTACAGGCGGAACGAGGTTATTAAGTACCGGAAGAAAGTAACTTTTTAGCGATTCTATATTGAATTTGATATTGTTGCGTGGAGAAAAAAGCAGGCTGCTTCTCTTGCAATCTACAATAGTTCTCCCTTTCGTTACTTCCAATACTCATGTACTGAGGTAACGTCTATATGTATATAAATACTAAATACGATAAGAACTATTATAGTTGACTACTCATTGGTACACACAATACTTGCAATTAAGTTCTTCACATAGTATTGCAAAGGGCTTAGAATACAACAACTGATCGAGTCCCTTCGAAATCAGTAATGTTTCAAGCACACGATTCAGTAGAGGGTAGAATATTACGTGTCAGCGCGTAAATTTCGCTTTAGTTGTTACGCGTAAAAACGAGTTCGACAGTTTTATTTCCGAACGTAAAAAATAGAAAAACAAAACAAAGCGAAAGAAGAAAAGTGGAAAATATTCCGTTTGCAATGAAACCCTCTCTTTACGAGCCGGGCGTGTATTGTTCCCCCGGCAAGTTCAAACTTTTTTACGGGCGAACGAGGGGCAGTTATAACTCCTGATATAAAACGACCGTTTAGTTTTTGCGATAAATTTCGCGGGTGAACTCTTCACGGTAGAATCTCTCGATCCGTTTAATCGAATCTGCAAGTGTCCCGTGCACCTCCGATCTCCGACCCGTGAAACATGGTCACCTCCCTCTCGCGCACCCTTTGTCGCGCCACCCTTCTTGACACCTTTTTCCCCACGTTTGGATCCCCTAACACCCTGGATATAATATTTTAGGATAAACCTGCCCCCGTGGAAGAAATAAAATTGTACGATGCGCGACCGGGCCCACCTGGATTTATATCGTCTGGAAGCATGGGGGTCAAGAACAAGATTTACGATCGGAGTCTCCCATAGCGGCGATTTCAAGGATGGCATTCAGAACGGCGGCGCGTGAATTATTGAAGAACGTGTTCGCGTAAGTTTCGGTAAATTTCTTTCGACAAGGATATCCGTGGGTAGTACGTGTGTCCACGGACGAGATACAGAATAGACCAACTCATCTTATAGGGGTTTGTGGTATTAGGATACATGTCCCAATTATTGTCATCATAAACCTATTCGAGGGCAATCACATATTTGGTGTGTAATGCCGTTCCTAGGTGAGAAGATCAATTATACACCGTGTGTGTAATGATCTATGGATTTATGGATCCATATCATATGGGTTCTGAGTTAAAAAAATATCAGCTCCTAGGGACCGACTTTCGAAAAGTCGTTGGCGTCGAGTGGGTTAAGACTGTAGCGCTACTTCATGTATCTGTTGTGTAACCTAAGAATCGTCTCATTTTGGAATATAATACATATATGCTTTAACAATTCATTTTATACGATACATGTAGATTGAATAGTAAAATTACGTCTCCTTCTTTAGTATTTTACCGTAACTTCCTATTTACGCAGTTGCGCTTTCGATACACAAATTGCACTATCATTGCGCAACATTAATTTTTAAATATCAGGTACATACAAATATCGATGTATTTCTTCGTTTTCATGTACATCAGAGTTCTAATTTAATGAAAACATTTTCTGTACACAATCTGTATACATCACGTTTTTTTTTAAATAGTATAAATTGCAGTATTAGGGATACTCGCAGTAATTGGGACATTTATCCTATTCGTTGATGTGTTTATAAGTTCTAACAGCGTTTCAAGCGAGCAATTAAAGAGTTCACCGTTAGACTGTCCGACTAATTATCGGTCATATGCAATTAATCAACCGCGTCATTTGTGAATTCCATCTGGCATCCTTACAACCCCTCCGGAATATAAATAGTTCTGTACACCATTCGTTCTCCGATCCGCGCTCGAGGGAGTGGCGCGCGCGCGCGTATCAGATTCGGCGTTCATTTTATGCATTACATAGGGCCGAATAATCGGAGCGGAAATTCAGCAGGCATTGTTTCCCAGGTGTAGTTCACTCGAGGCCGCAGACACAGTCATTCGAGCTGGTCCGTTTCTCCTCCTTCCCCTCGTCACATCGTCATTATCATTGTTATCATCGTCATCCCCGGGTCTGCGAATGCGTCGCTTCGTCGACCTCCTAGACGTACTGCAAATGACGATTCGACTGGGAGCAACGGAGACCGAGTGATCAGCCACATTTCTCTGTTACGCCCTTGGTAACTATGGTACTTATCCTCTTTTTAGCAACTTCTACGTGGAAGTTTCCCTTCCCCCTGTTTGCTCTTTTTCTTCGTTTCACTTGAGCCTTCTTGTTCCCTCGCTTCGATCATCTTCCTCTTCCCCGTTATCCCATTTCTCGGTCACCGTTGGGCCGTTGTCCTCCCCCGGTTCGTTCATCCCTGTCCCTCTTCGCAAAATACGACTTCACCCTTTTCATTCTATTGGGCCCGGTTTCTCTGTTCCTCGACGATTGTTCCCTCTCCGTTGTGATGGCTTTTGTCCGTGTTCTCTCTCTATCTATCTCTCTCGCCCCTACCTTCCACACCCTTTCGCTCTTGCCTCTGTCCCTCTCCGGGGATGCAGGAAACAATGTCATCTATCTTCCGCCCATGATCCACGTCCGGTGCATCGCGGCGGAATTACCGGTACTAATACACCGTCACTTGGCGTCGTAACGTTCGAGCATTCACGGTATTCACATGTATACATACAGTACGTGTGGTCAAACTGGCCCAGATGTACCTACTTATCCGCGAGTCCTCCTCCCTTGGTCGGTTTTCCAGGACCTCAAAGTGCCACGTTCGTCTGTGGCCGTGTTGACTGTCATTCGCGCAGGTAGGTAGAGAGGGAGAGAACATACACTTTGGCTGAGAAGTCGAGTGGGCCTGGAAGCTACCGGTGGACTTTGTGAAGCTTGTTATTTCAGCAAATAATATGTATTAGCGAGGTGAACGGTCGATGCAATGTCTCGTCCTGAAATACCTCGACAAGACTCTCCAGAGGCGCTACGGTTGCATTAGATCAGGTTAATAGTGTTCACGTTATGCTAATCAGTGTGTCCACGAATTTATCGCGTGCTATAACGTTTCAACGTTATGTATCACGTGGAAGCAGACGGTCTTTGTACGTTCGCAATTTTATCTATCCATCTTTATGGGCACTTCTGCTTGTCTTAAAAGCTCGCTCCCGGAGAAGTTCGTAATAGCTATGGACGTAAACTTAACCCCCACCACCACTTTCTACCTGGAGATAATGGCCGCGATATGACTATATTATGAAGCAGTCGTGTCGTTTAAAAATTCTCGTGCTCGGGACAAGTGTTTCTATCCTCGCGCGAAGATCTTCTTGATCAGTCCTGTTTCATTAAGGATCGTCGGTTTCATCGCGACGTTGTATTTTCATTTGCATTCCCTTTGGGAACAAAAGCTCAGCGTGGAAGATATTATCCTACAGTTTTTAATTACCATTCTTGGGAAGTGTCGTTATTGTCTGTTCTACTTAGGCGACTTGCGTGACTATGGTGAGTGGAAATTGCTATAGAAATTTACATATTCATCGAAGATTGTCGAATGGACAATAGGGTAAACGTCGCAATTACTTTCAGTGTTTCTAACACTTTCACTTTATTTATTTTACTTAATAAAAATGGAACGACATATAGAGAATGGTGTAGAAGGAGTTTTATTACTAAATTCTGACTCTGATTTACATAAAAAAAAGAAATACCTATACTTGTATGTACCTGGTATTTAACAATTATTGTTGAAAAATGTAAATACAACTTGTGCATCAAAAACGCGACTACGTAAGTACGAAGTGATTGCGAAATCATAGTAATGAAAAAGCCGTAATTTTACTATTAATGAAATTATAATTTAGAAAACTACTATTTATACTACTTACTATGAACAAATTGTAATCTATATCTGGACACAGTAAATAGGACAGTTATTGGATGGCAGTCATACGAATAAGACGATTGTCGAGGTGACACTTACAAGAACAGTGACATTGCTCATAGATATTAATTAATTATTAATTAATTCTTTACCTTTAATGTATAAAAGTATTTGTTTTTAATGAAAGAGATGGTAAATAATATTATGCTCAAAACTGAGACGATTTTTAAGTTAAGCAGTACGTAAAATAATAAAATGAAGTTATGCTAAAATGTTGAGGTGGTAGTTAATGGAGATATCTAACTCTATCTGTTTCACTAATATTTGAGCCGTGATATTTGAGAATCAGTCGAAAACATTTCCTTGAGTTTTTTTCCGCAGAATGGTTTCGTTTCTGGAAAAGTATTCCCGCGGTATTCCTGGTCGTATACGGAAGTGAGAATTTAACAGTAGATCTTCGAGGACAGAACGATCGAACGAAGTTCATTTTCGCGACGCGATGGCGATGGCGACGCGACGCCAGCGAATAGGAGATCGCGAAAATCGCAGACATCGCGGAAAGAAAAAAACGAGCTTGAATAATTCAACTGTTTCTCATGAGAACGGGAACGCGTAGGACTTTTTCATCCGATGAAGGGAAAGCACCATGCGTATATTTTTACATTTGCTACGCCACGGAGAATCATTATTTGACATGTTGCCGCGGTCCGTTTCGCCCTTCCCCTTCCAGTTCCCGCGTAGTCTTGCTTCGTATCGCGAGGCTTAATTAGAAAACCAGAACGCCGTATTTAAATGGTACCGTGACTTATACATTTCCATCTGCACCGTCGTCCCCTTAATTGCATTTACGCGGCAAGATTTTGTCACGGAATCGGTGTAAACCCTTCTGACGAAATTACTCGACATTGCTCTGTACGGACGTAATTCCAGTGAATGAATGACGGGAACGTTGTTCAGGAAGTTGGAATTACGTTATCGTCCCGTTTGAAATTGACAGTAAGTCCAGATTTATAAGTGCTCAACTGGTACGATTTTTATATTTTATATTCTAATACGTAGTACGTCACACGAGGCAAACAATGCTGAATCGAGTGTATTCATATTATGGGTGTGCGAGTACCCGTAATATACAAGCTGAACTGAACTCTGTTTGATTGCTCATCATAATTCATTCTAATACCGAGCAACAAATATGGTTCAAAGTTTGCATTTTCATGAAATATCATATTTTTCTAGTGTGCAGCAGGCGTATTTTTTATTCAAAATTTTGTGAACGCATGTTTATATCGCTTATTGTACAATTAAACTTTTGTTTGAAACATTTTCTTATCTTTTGAAAAAGTGGCATGGCACATTTGACGTTGGGGTTAGCTTTCACACCCTTAAAGTGTCATTAGGCACAAATGAAACATACTGTCATTCTTTTCTTGAATCACCTCATAAACCCACAAAATTTCAGTCCAATCAACGAGTTAGCGTCGCGATGCTCCCTTGTAAAACGAAAATAAAATATTACGTAATTGTTCAATAATTTCAAGAATTGGTTTCATTCCTTTTCATTTTATTTCGTTCATTAAATTTAACCAGATCGTCGATCGAGTCCTGTATCACCTGGGAATCGGCTATTAATCTTGCATGTAGAATCCACCTAAGAGAAAGTGTACCATATTTTTACTAACATTCTATATATAAATATATTATCATTTATTATCAAAGTGAGATGTCCAAATAACAGAAAAAACAAATACTAACAGCGAACCAAGTAGAATATTGGCAACAGTTAAAGTAAAATGCTCCATCCGTTCGGAACCACTCGGAAGGCGTTACCCTCGCTTCCCCTTTTATCTTCCTCGATTCGTAATACCTCTATATTCCCTCAAAGTATTTTTCCTCCGGAGTGAACCTCCCCTAATTCCCCGCGAATCGTATAAACCAGCGAAACATTAAAAGAACATTTCGTAGCCTCCGCAGACATCGGACGCTCCCCTCCGCCCCTCCGAATCCCTCCGATTACCATTCGAATGGTTGAATTAAATCATCGTTCAGCGCGTATCTCGGGCGCAAAACGAATCGGTGAAAAGTTTCGAACGCGAAAGAGACTTCCGGCGAAACTTCGATCACCGCCGGCCGAGGATCGAGCGGTTAGGGGTTGGAGGGGAGGAAAAGAAACGTAGGTGGAAAAGGGTGAATTTCCCGTGGAAAGTTTGAGCGTAAGGATCTCTTACCGGTACTAAGGGGTGAAATATTGAATCTCTCGGGGGCCCAGAAAGAAATGTAACTCGCATTTTCTTTTTCGAGCTTTTCACGGCCTGCGGCAGCACCTTTCGGTTTGGCCCCTTTGCCCTTCCGCCCTTCACCCCCTTCCTAACCCCCTTTCTGTTCGCGCACGTACAGAGAAGTATGGCCCCATATGGATCGCGATGGTCCTCGTCATACGTGCCCGACATACTTCGTTCGAAGTTTATGACAGCTCGTCCGTGCATCCGCGGATGGTTTATCGATCGCGGCCACGATCCCCTCCTGTCGGTTAGATCGGGGCCGAAGGGCGGAGAACCCGATGTAACAACCACCGTGGCTCGGAATTTCCACCGTCGAATTCCCCTCGAGTTTCTTCGCGATCTCTCACTTTCCTACGGCGCGCTCCTCTCGTCTGATTTATCTTCTCATTTCCGCTCCGTTTTCGGCGGCCTTTGTGGCAGCGCTGATGGAATCCTTGTACGATAGACGTGTGAAATATAATTACATGGACGGAAGTATGGGCGCATCGAGGTTCTGCGCGGTGATATTGGTAACACATCGTAATTTCTCATGAAGAACTACTTTTAACCCTTTTAGTACCTTCGAGTCGATATATCGGGTTTGTGGGTTTCCCGAAAAAAACCTTCGGCCGATATATCAGCTTTCCATTTTTAACATAATTTAAACGGATGAATGATATTTTATTTTTATAAAATAAGTTTATATATTGGAACATACGTTTACTGGATAGGAATAATAAAATGAAAAGAAGAACGTGAAAATATCTTCATTATTAAGAGAAATATGTTAATTTCAATACATACCTCGAAATTCGCATATTTTTCGAGGTACTTTTGGACTATAAAGGTTTACTGGTTCAGCCAGTATCATTAACCCTCGCGTCACTAATAGTTTCGTCAGTCTGTGACAGTATATTTTTGGGTTAAGCAAGTTCATGCATTTTTATTCTACATAAATTCTATTAGTCTCTATAACTCTTTATCACCGTTCCACAAGATTTTGCATACCATCGTAAAATTCTAAAATCCGATCATAAGCGGTCCTGTAAATGAGATGTAATAATCCTGTGATCGAGAACTTGCTGAACACCCCAAAAAAACCTAACCCGCCGAAACCCCAAAACCCGCCGAATTAACTAAATAAAACTATTATAAGCCCCACGAATCGACGGAAAGTTCCACCCCCCCTCCCATCCGGGGGGTGAGAGAGTTTCACCGCGGAGTTTATTTTTTAATAACGATTTACGCAATTAATTTCCCTGTTGTTGGGAGCCGGCGTCTGAGAACACTCGCCAAACGGAGTGACTGGAAATGAATAGCGAGGCGCGAGCGCAGTAGGGCCACCCCCGAAATTCCCATAATTCCCGGGGCCTCGGAGGCAAATAAGCTTGGTGCAGCTGCAGCTTGAGAGCAGTACCCCCGTCGGAAGGGGTGGTAAAAACGTTAACCGTTCGGGCACGAGCTTGGAATATAAGCAACGATCTCTTATTTGCGGGGCCGCGCGATGCACACAAGGATCGATCGATCCCTGGGATCATACATAATCCCGTGTCTCCTGATATAACACTCGACTGCGATCGCCGCGTCTCGATAAATCGAATCTGAACGTTAACTGCGGCCAGACGATTCAGATATCGGGGGAAGAAGTTTCCGGGTGACGGTGACTGAATGTTAATCTTCTTGCTCGGTCTTGGCCGATTTATTAGCCATTCGGACAAGTTCCGACCGTTTTTGCGTACGATCGTTGCGATCTTGTCACGAGAGTTTATGATATAGATGTTCGTTGTTCTGCGGACCATACGGAAATAGAGGAACGCGGTATATTGTCGGGGTTAGGGGGACCGATATCCGATAAGCAGATGGATCTTTATGTAGAATCGCATTATTTTGGGACGGTTTAAAGACGTGTCTGTGCTATAAATGCATAGAATCCGTAGTTTATCGAAACCGTTTTGGCTCTCGAGATGGTCGATTAAACTGGATGGAATTTTTAGATATTTCCATAGGAATACGTTTCTATTGAAAATCTAATATTATTCAACATTCCTGTGGACTTTATTGCATACTACATTTTGTACCGCGGCTTCGCTCGCGTTAATTCCGAGATTTGGTGAAATTATTTTTCAAATAAACTTTTTTAATTGAATTGTAAAACAAAAAAATAGAGATGTATTATATTATAAAATTTATCCCCGTTTATTCGGATACATTTCCGCCCCTGCAGATGGAATTTTAAAAAATCCTGAAATTACTCTCCGGGCATTTGAATAAATAGCAGTTTAAAGTAAAAAGCAGTGGGACATGGTGTCGGGACTAGTGAAGATTTCCAGAATGTACATTTTACCCTTTTCATACCTTTAGGGGATTGAATTTCGAAAAATCCTTTTTTAGTGGGTGCTTACGTCCTAAGGGGATCCTGTCTCCAGAATTTTATGTTTCTAGGTTAAACGGTCAATCGGTCAGTCAGGACTTCTTCTTTTATATATTTGTATATAGATTAAAATTGTTTACTTGTCGATAATGGTAATTTTAGTTTGCTTTTGATAAGCCAATTTTTCTACGCTCTGTAGCACAACTTGCGTTCGTTTTATGGTATTCCTGTCGTAATATGTTGCATAGCCTTGGCAGGAGCCAACATAAGGAAGATAGGGAAAAGTTTCGATGACATGGATCACCGACATGGATGATCAACCGCTCGTATAGTTTGTCCTTCTCGCGGAACGTATCTAGAAAATTGATCGTAGGAAGGGTTGTCGTCGTCCTGAAAACTCTCAGACAGCTGTCATTTTCACGGCTGTTGAACCGTAATCGAAAAACCTGGTATACTTATATTACATGTCGGTACACAGGTGCCCTGTTCTGATTCTGAACCAAGTGTCAGCCTTATGAGCCATAATATACAAGTTGATTCATGTATAGTGAATAGAAAAAAAAATATCTGCACACTCGTTTTTCTTGCCGCAACATTAAACTTATTGTAATACTGGCTTTCATTGCGAATTAATTAGAATTTCTTTAATTCTTCCACAATGCTTAACTGCCGTGAACAGCATTTTACATAGCAAATTGTTACATTTCAGTTTAATAATATTTAGTACTTTTAATTGCAAAACATTTTTCTCTACGTAAATACTTTTATTTTTTCCCCCCACAAAGTATGAAAAACTGCGCAGATTAAGGCGCGGAAAAACAAAGCGTTTCATTAAAAGTAAGTGCCGTTGCACTTTGCAGCCGTGTACATTTTCCCCGAGATAAGTTTGTTTACCACACGGAGCGGCTTGTAATGCAACGATGTTTCTTATCCCCGCGAGTTGTGTCTGTTTTCAGGAACAGAATTTCTTACCAACTGTTTGCTCCGCTCGCGAATCGGGTAAGTGTCAGGCACAGGTCGAATTAAGGGGAGTTGCCCAGTTGCCCGGGGCATCAAATTCTGTGGGGACGATAAGACATCGCTGAGATAAACCAGAATTATATTCACTTGAAATATTTATTAATTTAGAAATAGTTCTTAGCGTCACGGTGACTCGAAGCATAAATTACTTTCGACTGACATGAACTATTAGTCAAGACAAATTCTTATTATTGTGATAAACAAGTGTAATTGAAATGTGTACTGATTCTACTAATGCAATTTTTATACCGTCCAATGTACCAGTTAGTAAAATTCATTACGCTGTTAATTGAACACGCTGTAGCCATATGGGTATAGCAAAAAAAGGGGAAAAGAATGAAACCAGAGTGGAAGTTACCTCTCTCTTTCATTGCTCTATTAACTATTTATTTCTGTTAGCGAGTGTGTTCATATCTTCCACTGGTTTCTTGCTTCTCTTTTTCATTTCAAAGTACCCGTTGCCGTGGCCACGGAATAAGGAAAAACGAGCTGCAACTTACCACGGGGTTTCAGCGGAATGTTCTGTTTTATTTATAAGGTGAATATCACACATCACAATTTCTTCAATTACCTGCACGCTATACGAGCCTCCCCCGTTTTTGCAAGATATTCCCCACGTATGTACTCTCTGGATCACCCAATAAAAAGACTCGAGGACCAGGTTCTAGAGAAAAGAAATTAATGACTCGACTTCCGTTTTAATCTGATCTGCAATTATCTTAAGTGGTTGGAAACGTTTTAATCTAGGGCTTCCAAGACTGGATCCTTTTTCTTCATTACGAGCTTTCAGACCGCTTTGTTCTCTATTCACATTCGACCTTCACGTTTAAAGATCACGATTTCTATCCACTTTCGGTTCCTATGAAAGTTTCAGTTCGTAGTCTTAGCGCTTGTTCGATCCTAACCATCAAAGTCAAATTATTCTTTCCAGCCCGAACTTTCGCGCCTTTTCTCGGGCCTCTGCAAGCTAGAGATCACTTGAGCTCTATTTACCCACGTGAAACTTCATTTGAAGTTACACGGACCCGTTTCCTCGCTGAGCAAACCGATTAACGCGAAACGAACAAACAAGCCGACATTAGGTTTGTCTACGACACTTAGAATCGGTTTCGACCGGGGCTGTTACGAATATTCGAATAGCAGCAGAATTCGAATTTGGTATTGGAATCATTCTAATATTCCGAGTATTCCAATATTCGCAGTGGTCGAATTTTTTATTGTACCGAATAGGAATCTGAACATAATATACTTTTTCACACTTCATCCTGAAAGTCCTTTTACATTGGCCTTTTGAATTATTTGTTTTTGAATAGATAAATCTGAATTTTCATCAGAAAATTCCTGTTATTCGAATACTCTATACTAATCGAATTATTCGTATTCGAAATTATTCGAATTATTCGACTAGTCCGAATATCCGAATATTTAGAGTTTTAGTTTCGACCACTACCCGTTTCGAAAACCGCGCGAATTATCTTCCAACGTCGAAGCTAACGGCATACTTGAGCTGTCAGCCAATAAAACTATTAGCTGTTATCATTCATAACTCGTCCTTGTCTATTTTGCATAGAGTTCTCGCTTATGTTACGACTCGGCTGAATTACCGTCTCCCAGAGCGGAATAACGTCACACTTCGTGCAGGAGCTGCTCGCGCTTCACGATAATAGAACGATTATACTCGCCGGTTACGTTAACACAGAATCGTTAATTGTCTGAAATTTCACGAAATTCGCGGTCGATTCAGCCCAGTTTTATGGAAAGTACATAATTCTAGTTATAATTGGTCGAGTAAGAGGGAACAATAATTTTCCCTCTAAAATCGTCGATGCAATGAATGAGGATTATTCCATACCAAAAAGGGTATGGATATTCAATGGAATTTTCATCTCGGTAATAATTTGCGGATAACTTTTAATTACGCAATGGTTTTCGATCGAGAATTTTTATTAAAAGATAACGTTGATACCGATTAGAGGGATTCAATGAAACTGATTGTTCCATTTCGCGAAGCCTCTCTCGCTCTCTCTCTCTCTCGCTCTCTCTGTATGGCTCCTGATTTTTCGTGTTTCCACGAGCTATTGACTTTCCAGGAGGGAGCGGCCGCTCATTCCTAACCGATCACGATGTGGATTAACAAGACGAACGTGATGAATGGAGAGCTTTATTCGTTACGGGCAGCGAAACGTTTTTTTTTTTGTTCCAATCGATTTGTCGAACGGCGCAGCCATCGTCACCGCGGGACTAGATTTATTGCAGCTTTCCGTCGCCGCTTTTTTTCTCTTTTTCTCTCCGCTCTCTTTCCCCTAGTCGCTTTAGGGGGATGCCTCTTTACGGTGAAATATTCTTAAAAATCGTCGGGACCAACGTGTGATATTTTCTTCGGTCGTGAAATTAGCGCGTATCAAGCACGGTTTCGGGCATTGTTCAATTCGTTACACCGATTTATATAACTTGTAAAATTATCATTCAAAGAGGAAATATTCTATATTTACCTCGATCCGTTAACAGGGTTCTCGGTTCATTCTTTTCGGTAGCATTCAGTGTAAATCGCCGGCAAAAACATGGTATTTCACTTTTGCCCCGCGTTTTTTTCCGAGCGAATTTGTGACCGGCATTCGATGAAGATCGACGCCGCCGGTCTCCTCTCTCGCTATGCTTGCAAATTCCCCTGTCGACAGGCTGAGAAAAATATCACACACATACACATGCACACACGGCGGAAACTCCCCACTGAAAAATATCGTTACAAATGGACACGCAGTAACAGATTGTCCTGCCGGACAACAATCATGACCGTCGCTCGACGCGATGCAATAATAACTCAACGGGGGAAAAAAATGGTTTAGCATGCGGAATAGCAATGGTTTTACCGTAACGCGCCTGGGTTCCTTTTGGAAGTTGAATTTTAGAGCGGAACGATTGCGATCGATCGATAGAAACTGTCAAGTGATTGATTGAAATCAGTCGATTCAGAGAGTTGACGGTTTTCTCGTTGTCCATGTATAATTACTTCTAGTATTTGCTACTTCTTCCCTTTTGTTGTTAAAATGTGATCTATTAATTGTATTTCCAAATTTTTTCCTGTTATGAATTAGTAAATTGCTTTTAATGTGATAGTAAATGTATATAAGGAGTTACAAGTAGAAAGGATTGCCCGTTGCTGTAGTAATAAAACAAGCGCGTCGGGCCCAGGTTACATTGGCTCAGTCTGACCTTCAACAAATTGACCAATAAAAAAAAATACTAAACATTGAAGGTAACCTTGAAAACTTCGGGGGAAAAAAAGATTGACGACAAAGCTACATTCATCTTAAAGCTCTCCTTGAATTGTGTTGTGCTAGCCATAATGATTTTTGATCGAACAGTTAACAGTAGAAAAATTACTGCTGATCATGTTTTGCGGTCCACCCTGTATGTATTTTTTAATGATGGAGGAGAAACAGTTTTGCAGCTGTTCAATATAAGCGCCGTGAGCCCGACGGGAGAACATGCTTGGCAAAAGGGGTTGGAGTAAACGAGCGTCGAAAGAGAAGTCAAAAATTTTCAATTGCGGGCGTGCACTTTCACTCACGGGGAAATTTCCGCGTCTCCGTCTTTTTCATCTCTCGTTTTTCCTCCATCCCCTGTATTTTTCTTTTTCGCTGGACCGTCTCGTGGCCTCCGTTGGAAAAAAGGAAACTGGAGAAAAAGGAAACGAAAGCTTGCTCTTGCCGCGAACGTTCTTTATCGCCGCGGTTATCAACACGCGCATTTATAAGAGGAATCCTAATTCTCCGTCCCTCGCCACTCCGTTGAGTTTCATTTTTATTGAGGTGGGGGGAAATGAGAGAGGTGAAAGATATGGTGAAAATTTTTATTGCACCAGGAAACGGTTATTCAATTCAAGAAATTCCGTTACGATAAAAGAAGATGAAAAATGCTCGGCTGTTAATAACACGCGTTCCTTCCCCGCTAAATTTCACCTTCTTTTATCAGCAATACTTTGTTTGCTCACAAAGGAGGAGTTTAAACAAAATTATCTTCCGTAGTGATTGGTATTCTTCTTCAGTGGGCAATCATGAAATTGCATTAATTTAAAATGACAGAAAAAATGTTGAATATAGACAAAAATCACCAAGTTTAAAGATAATTATTATATAGGTTTTAATTTTTGCAAAGCCTACATAGTCGCAAAGTAAGCTTCTATTGAAAACACATTTGTGTTTGTTCGAGTACTTTTACTGTTCCATGTTTTTCACCAAGCTTCTCGAACGTCAATTATTACTCAATTTCGACGTTCCAGATGATAAAATAGGTATCGGGACGATGAAAGAGACAGATCAAACTGTCTATCGGTGAGGGAGCTCGGTATCTCAAGCACTGAATTATCGTCAGGAATTAGGATTACAGAAATCCTCCTCATCAATTTCGCTTTCGTCGCCTTAAGTTCCATCACAGTTCAAATCGAAGTCCTACCTTAGAACCGAATTTAGCTTCTACAGACACCGTCAGTTATGTGACTGAATCAAGTACCAACTTTAATCAGCATTTAAAATTTCACATCTCGTACTTCTGTATATTCGTTTGTCCTGGCCCACCGAACACGTGTATAAACCTTAGCTTCCTATCAATTAAAAGACTGGATGATATTACTACCGCTGAAAAGTATTAGAATATCTGGTCTGAATGAAAAAATTTGATCTTTCGAAGAAAGGATATATTTCATACCACGTTTATATTACTTTATAATATCACAAGCCTTGTCCATTGAGCTTCAACATCCCATAGACGATATCTATTTCAGACTATCAGCAATTTCCTAATGCCCTGCAACATTCACTGCATATTCAATACTAGTGTCCCAATACTAATGGAACCTACGCGTACAGGGTATCATAGTTAATCCAAAAGTTTCATTTTTCTGAAACCTTGCAGTCTGGTATAGCACCTCGAACAAAAGTGTACCAGTCGATCATTCCTCTCGCTACTCCCCGATGCTTCAGGATGAAAACACCACCGCTTGTCAGAAATCTCGTCCAGAGTCATTGACAGTTTGAAGCCCCAGGGCACTGGAAACGTGGCACCGTTTTACTCCCAAAGCGCGCATGGAATGAATATCGCTATCTTATCGGTGTGCTTAGAGGCGTATGTATCATCCAGTAGTGGGCCGCGATGCCCGCAGATGGCCGGCGACGATAAGTGACTCTCGTTGCGAGAAACCTCCCCTCGGCCACTTATTTTCTCCTGGAGGGTGTGTGCGACGAAACGAACGAGGCCAGGTCGAGCGCGGAGAGGAGAGTCTGTCTCTCTGTGTGTAGCAGAACGAGAAACAGAAAGACGACGCTGGGAGAAAGCGACTGTCGCGGGCCAGACAGAGAAAGAGTGATGGGTACAAGAGAAGGGGTCGGAGGACGGGGTTGAAAAGGGAAGAAAAGGGGGGTGGGTGCGCGCCGATGTTTCCGTGCGAATGGAAACGGGCACGCAATAGAAAAGGCCGGGACTCTCCAATTTGCTGAGAGCTCTCCATCTCCTCCGGCCCGACTCTTCTTCCCTCTGTTTCCTCATCCTACTCCACCCGCGCGCCTTCCGTTCCTTTCTCTCTGCGCATTCACACTTCCTCTCCACCTATCTTATTACGCCTGTTTCTCTGTTCTGCTTCCCCCTACCGCTCCCAACATCATCGCCACCGCCGCGTCCCTCGATCGACCCGTCTTCTCACAAACTAAATACTCGACCGTTAATGGCTACGCTCGGAGCTCCTTCGCGCGAAACTGTTTCGTACGAACATGATCCCCTCGCGAGCGTGGAAGTTTGAGACAGGGACGGTGTTTCGATCTTCGCGGATGCGAGGAGGCGGACAATTGTTCTCGTTCCGTGTTGGATATGGTATAGCGAACTCTGGAAAATTGGGAAGAACAGCTTTGCCTAATTACCTTTTTCTTTAATCATTTTGTGTATTCAGTACTTCGTGAAATGATACTTCATTAATTTATGCGATACTAGTCTGAAAAAGTAGAATTATCGTTGACTGTAGGATTTAGTTGTGAAATATTGGAATATTAAGCTGGGGATGTCAATTAAATTTAGCGTATGTTTCCGCCCTTTTACTTGACCAAATGGCGTATGATATTACAGGACAATGACGAATACCAATGGATCTTGAGTTCTCGATTCTCCTGGAAATAAATGTTAAATTTGATAAGAAGTAGGGTATAATATATCAGTATACCTGGTATTTTCTCTACTCTAACGACTTCATATTTATTAAATCTCAAATGATGATTCCATAGGTCCTACGAACATTAGATAGTGCACCGAAAGTTAGACGAGTTTCCACTTGGTTGCTTGTTACATTAACGGGTTTACAGTTGTTCCTAAAAGGAATACCCTTCGTTTTATTAGACGCTGTTCCGAATCGTGCTGTATCATCGACGCGGTCCCGAAACACAGCGCATCCAGCGTCAGCTTTAAACAACACCTCTAGAAACTCGTAAGAGCGAACAGACGAAGCGCCGTTCGGCAGACATTTCTGTAAAAGGTACTCAGGGTCTCCAGAAGCGAGCGCGTTAAGCGATGTTTCTTCGCTGTTTTCCGATTCTCTCTTGTTTCTCATCGAGGGTTCTTCAACCGGGACGGTTAAACGGGAAGTGTTACCTTCGTGATCGCGCCGATACAACGAACGCTTCAGTCTTCCACGCGTACATTGTTTCTTTCTAAATCCCAATTGCGTTATTTACACACACCTTACTGTTGTATTTATACTACCGGCCAAAAGCATGAGGCCAGGTCTGATAATTAAAGAATGAGAAGAATATTACTGTGCAAAGACTTGATAATATGAATGTGCTAAAACAGATTGGAAGTTATTTGTATATATCCCGCTGCAATAAAATTCATAGTTCTCAGCACACAAATCATCTATTAGCAAAACTTTGTACAACGTAATTATATGACAGATTCAAAACATATCCACTCTCCAAGATACTCTATACAAACTCTTGACAACCCATTCGATTCTACTATCTTCAGATAACAGGATTATAAACGTTGTTTCATTGGAATGCAGAGCGTCGCAGCAATATGTACCGATTCCATTACTTTTATTATATCATAACAGAATAATGAGTTACCGTTCTGTCAATCATGACATCTGGTCTCATACTTTTAGCCGGTAGCGTAGACATAGAAAAATCAGTTCACTTGTCATTAATTGTATTCAACAACTGAATTATTTAGTATATCTATATCTATTCAATAATCTTTTGTTATCTACTCACGCGCATCAGAACGTTCCAACGGAACCGCCCAAGGGGCCACAGAAGCGGGATACTCAAACGAGTAAGCGATTTTTCTTCGTTAAGTAAACTTGCTCGCCCAGGGAACCGTGAACCGTTTCCCTCGTTTCCGTTCCCAAGCAGCTTCAAACTATTCCTGGGACACATTAGAACGTCAGCCGGGCGAACGTGTAAAGTGACAATTACTGGTCGCGAAATTCGACTCTACCTGGTTAACTTCGTCCGAACTCGCGTTGGCTTCTCTCGAGTAGTTCGGAAAACGAATCGGTTGACCGGGTTCTCCTCCAAGGGCCTCTCATCGGTCTCTGAAGAGGGTGGGGGTGGATTTCTCAAAGGATGAACTTGGTAGTTACCGCCTATTGATACCGGCGAATCACTGCGAACCCTATCCTCTTCGTTTGAAAAGGGAAGAGGCGATCGTTTTCGACGGGTTGCTTTCGGCGGGCCAGCTAAAGTCCCTGCGCCCGAATGGAGCCATTGGATCGTGCACTTAACGAAGATTTACAAATTAACTCGTCCGAGGTTATCCGTCCATAGGTCTGAATAGGATGAAGATACTTTCGGAAAAACGAGACCCACTCCCCAATGAAAGAGCTTTGAATAACGAGACTTAATTTTCTTGAGTTCTTGCCTGTCTATCTACAGATTGCTCTATTCGATTCGTGTATTTGTGATTATTTGTACCTGATAAACGAACCTTGAAAGTTTTTAATGGAAGATACGCTACTGAATCAATTGTTCGTAATGCATAGATATTAATTGGTATAGATTGAAGAATCGATTCTTGTAATTGATAAAGTCGATACACCATTTATCTATTTCAGACGTGCCTCTACTTCTCCTCACGCGTTCCTTTCCCTCGAGCGGAAACTTCATAGTTGGAGCGCGTGTGAAGTCATTTATCATCCTGACAGATAATTGATGTTTCAAAGAATTACAGAACGGAGGCGCCGATAGTTTCGATCGAGGATCGGTTTACGGTTACATCGAGGCCTCGACTTTCATGATCGGTCCAGCTCGAGTTCTGTCTAATTGACCTTAACTATTGTTTCTTCAATCTTCGTATCCTTGAGCTTTTCAATGTTCGTATCTTGATACATTTCCGTTAGATCGGTTCATATTACAGGAGAGTGTTCATCTTTTTAATGAATTGTCGAGTGGAGTCAATGGCAATAGAATAATATTTATTCCTTTATCCTTCTATTATTTTAACGCGTTAACTTTTTATCAGACAAATTGATGAATTTAGTTAAAGATCATACCTTGCCAATTTCAACGTGTTTTCAGTTAATTTCGCGTGAATTTGAACAGCACGTGCATAATTAGAACTTCTATAAGGGAACCGCGTGTTCTACACGATTTATGCATACGCGGATCTCGACTGGAATTTCCATCGAAAATACAACCCCGATTTTATCGCGGCGCACGTCACAGGAGATTTCAGGGAAATTTTCGGCGTTGGAAAATTCTACCGACACGAATATATACGAGCCGGGTTTGCTTGCCGTTTCCTCGTCCTGCGGGACGAGCGCGGGAAAGTTGTTTGCAATTGGGTTGGATACAGGAAGAATTTTCTACGAAATCGTGTCTGTTACGTCAGAAGCTTGTATATACTTGTACACGAACCGAGTGATCCTTTTCATCCAGATTTCGAGATACTTTCCCTGAAATATTTCTAGTGAGATGCATAATCAATGCAGATCAGTTCAGTCTACGAAACCATAAATATTTCATTATACATTTCCAAGTCCGATCGTATGGTGCACAATGTTCAGACTTTTTTTTCGATTGTCAAAGGTCTTCTAGTTAAGTAGAACATACTGTCTGTATACCGGGAAATAAATATCAAATACAATCTAGACGGAAAACGAAAGCTGGTAATCTGATAAGCTGATAGTATAGTACGGCTATCAGTTTTCTATGGAAGAAGGCTAGATAATGTAAACATCGATTCTTAACGCTGGTTCAAGCTTCTACGTATATATGTATACATATTTTTTCACCTATTTACATACATAGCTAGAAATCATGTATTTATCTCGGATTCGCAAAAATTCTTATTTCGCAATTCAACCATTGAAACGATGGTACGCGATCGACAGGCACAAATTACTTCCGTCGTCAGGATCGTTCCGGGCTAATGTTCTCGAGCCATCAACCGGATCCTCTAAAAACCGGTTCAACCTATCCTCGATGGTCCCCAAGGAGCGTACCGCCGAAGGGATCATTCATTACAACCGCGACGGTCCTATCCGCGTCGCATTAAATTCCAAGTCGCGGATTTCCGTCTCGACGTGCTCTTGCTACCCGTCCTCTTGGAGTCGCGGTGAATTCGCGGACCGAGGTAATACGCTTGGAAACGCGCAGCGTCGGCTCTTGCGAAGCATTCGATACACGGGGAAGAACCTGCTGGCGTCGTCGTCGTGGTCGTATCACCAATATCCTCTGTCCCGGTATTCTCTTAGCTGGAATACTCCGAGAAAGTCAGGTAAACACAGTGTAACCGGGCCGTAAGTGTATGCAGACGGGGTGGGTCTCCCAGAACTTCTTTCCCGGGGTCGGTCGGTCGTCGCCGGGTCGTTCCCAATTTTCTTGCTCCCAGGGATCCCGGGGAGCGGTGTGTTTATCTTCGCTATATTGCATAGGAAGCTCCGCGATTGCATTCGTTACAGGACGGCGATGGTCGTGTGGAGAGGGGCGTGGGGGCTGGGTAGAGCCAGCTAAGTCGACGACTACGATAACAGTTTCTCTTCGCGTCGCACTAGCCACCCCCAAAACCCGTTGCTCTGCACCCCTTTCGCGTTTTTCCGTTCCGCTAATGCCCGTTGTCCCGAAGTTCCCCAGTGAGACGATTGGTCTGAGGGATCGAGGGACGTGGTTCGCGCGAACTTTTCAGGCGCCCTGCGATTAAATCGCGTGAATGGATACGTTTGCTTATGATTGTGAGGGGATGAGATAGGGCAGGGAATGAATCGATTTCCTTGGGCGTGTAATGATTTATTCATGATGAATTTGAGAGTATATCGATCTCTCGATGTCAGCGGAGCGTTTCCTCGGGATATTGTGAGGCCAATAATTGTTTACTTAATCCTTCGTTTTACCTCAATAATCGTCGATAAATGTTCGAAGCCTTCTTGACATGGCTGCGAGGTCCTTAGGTGTAATCCTGGCTTTTTAACGACGTTTAGCTCGGCGATAGAGCTTGGAATTCTGATGGCAATGATATTTGTGTCAACCGCATACGGTCATTAGTTTATGAAATATTTAATATTCAGTGCCGAGAAACCTTCGAACATTGATCGACAATTTGCTGTATTAATACGCAGAACGAAACTCCGAATTCTCCGTTCTTTAATTAGAATCTTTGGATACTCTCCCTACCACAAAAGTAATGAACATAATTGCATGAGTATTGAAAATATTAATCTTCCAAATATCAGCGACATCACGTCTGTTTTATGAACTTGGATTAAGTTTATGTTTCCTTACCCCTTTATTCCGTGGGAATTCAAAAAGGCGCAAAGAGGGTGGAAAGATCCTGGAAATCTGAGGACAGACATCGTTAAATCAACAGGCTTAATCGCCCCACCCCTATTGCAGAGCTTTAAATCGGTGTTAATAAGAAAGCCTACGCGATCGCTCAAGACGCCGTCGGCCGGAACGAGTTAAATTGAAAAATCGAGGCTCCAAGGTGGGTCGCTTTGTCAAGTCAGATTACCCGTCGAGGCTGAGAAGATTATTTCCGTGATTCCGTGGGGAACGCCCACCAGGCCTCGAGAAAACGAGACGATCGAAAGGGGGGGAGGTCGATTAAAGAGGATCAGGGGGAAAGGAATTGCAGTTTTCCAATGCAACCGACCCAGGGTTCGTCGGGGCTAACGTCGAGTGGGTTTCCTCCTGCAAGGAGGGAGAAGATCAGATTTTATCTTCCCTCGAAATTCCAACGCCTTACACCCCCCTCCCTCGCTACAGCACGCGCTCTTTCATTCGGACGTTTCCTCTCTTCTCTGGGGAGGAAGCGGAGGATGGTTTTCCACCGCTCGAAATTCGGCCGCCACTCGCAATCTCGAATTTGCATCTCGTTGCCGTGGCGCGCCAGCGATTCTCGGGCTGATCGCCGGGGGAATATCGGCGCTTCACCCTTGGACGGAACAGAGACCGCCGAAAGTTGACGGAGGTATTACGATTCACGCGGCGCAGAACCGACGGATCGAACCGCTCGATGCTGCATATAGAGAAGAGGTTTTATTCCAAGTCCCTCCCTCCACCTCCCCCTTCCAACGCTCTGTTATACTGATATACGAAGCCCCAGGTTTCGCTTGGCCCGACGGTTTTTGGTTGATTAATTCGAGCTCCTGTGCTTATCGGTGGCCGCAGAGTTTGGCGAGGATCACACTCGTGGATTTTTTCGATCGTGCGTTTTAATTGGAATGTTGTGTTTGGAGTTTCTGCATCGGTGTGTTGTGCTGTTAATTAAAATCTGGCATTTATATTAAACTATAGATAAAGTAGAAACTTCATTCGTTCATACGTCAAAGCTTTTGTTGGACCGGGGTATGGTTTTCGACGGAAGATATTGGTTGTTCTACTGGCTGTAAGTAGAATGTGGTTCGTATGTAGTCAGACAAGGATGATAGGGTACCACGTACGATTAAATGCCGCTATGAACGTGAATTATTAATGTTCATAAATTCGTAAATTACAGGGAGGTAAATGAAGTTCCTCGTAATTAGACCCCGTTATTTAGGCGTGTCGAGCGATCGGTTTAACGAGCAATTCGATGAACTCGTAGCGCGGACGCGCGATCCTTTTGATTAGAACGCATTCAATTCGAACCGGGTCCAGTTCCCTGCCCCCCGACGGATTCCGTCTCTCTGTCTACAATTTTCACCGTATTCAGAATTACAGAGCCGCGCTTGTCGCGTGTGTTTAAATTAACAAAGGCTGTGTCATAACGAAGTGACAGTCCCGCCACGCAGGAAACAATCGCTAAATTGCACGGTTGAAAATTGTTTCATCGCTGCCGCTGCTGGAAATATTGCGCTACCGCGTGAGGGGCAAGTAGAGGCGAGCGGGTTTACAACTGGAAATAATTTTCTGCGCTTCGTGACATGTAAATACTATGATAATTTTTACTCACTTTTGAAGTCATTGGAGTTTCATATTTCTGGTTTCCTCGCACGAGCAACAGGGAGAATTGAAATTACGTTGCGATTCCACTTCTGAAATATATTGTGTACAGAGTTTCGGCGGTTAGAGACAACAGTTCAGTTCTTCAGGTCTTTAGGTCCTCAGGTCCTCAACTCTTCAGCTCCTCATATCCTCACCTCCTCAGCTCCTCAGCACCTCAGCTCCTCAGCCCCTAAGCTCGTCACCTCCTCAGCTCCCTAGATCCTCAGATCCTCAGCACCTAAGCTTCTCAGGTTCACAGATTCTCATTCAGATCCACGGTTCTTCAGTTTTTCAATTCCCTCACTTCCCACGGTTCCTTGCGTTCCCTGCTTTCCCTCGGTTCCCCCGTTCCCTGCTTTACCACAGTTCTCTCAGTTCTCTCAGGTCACTGTTCCCTGAATGTCCGCACTTCTTCATTTTTTTATTTCACTCTACAATTTTACAAATAGAAAAATCTTTCGTGAAACTAAAACACAGTTGTACGGTGATATTTTGGAGCCCAGATCTGTAACGCAATCTGTGTTCGATATCCTAGTTAGTTGGTCGCGCAATGTTTATGCGCACAGAAGACGGAGACGATTGAGACGGAGGGTCGAGAAAATAGGCCAGGGAAACGCGTTGAAGGGGCGGGATCCCGGCAATTTTGATTTCCCTGGAAGTTTCGTTACACCGTTGGCTCGTTTCCAACGAAAGTCAACGGAATCGTGGCCCCGGCGTTAAGTCGGCCGTCGTACGTACACGCGCTTCACCGTAGGAGGCGAAACGAGAGGATCGATATCGAACTTTCCGCAACGTGACGGCAACGCGTAACGAGGCTCGACGTAACACACGATGAAGGCAAAGTGGATTGTGCGTGATTCATGCATTGATGATTGACGGCAATTGTCATGTCAACGAGCGGTGCCTCGCGGCCGCTTTGATTCACTCCCCGCGACCGTTCCACGTGAAACTACGGAATTCCATTACCGATGCCAGTTGTCATCCTTTCGTCACAGCCAGACGCGAGCCACTCGAGGCGAACCGGGAGGCTGTCCACTTGTTTGACGGCACTGTAAAATTATCTACGCGACCGTAGTCCGTCTATGTCGTCCGAACGTAACGTCACCCACGACGTCTTCTTGTGTGAGTTTTCGAACGGAAGAACGAACGGAGAATACTGAACAATTCGAAAAAGTGATCGATCAGTGTTAACAGACTCGATTGATCTTAATTTTGTGTGTCCTAGGAATTTGTTGGCGGTTATGGAAAAACAAACTGTGAATAATGAACAATTCAAAAAAGTGATCGATCATTGTTACCAGGCTCGATTGATCTTAATTTTATATGTCCTAAGTATTCGTCGGTAGTTATGTTTGTGGTCTACAGAGTTAGAGAACGTGCAGCATAGTTGATTGTTTAAGATTGTTGAGGAACTTTACCATAACCATATTGTCTAGGTTCCTTTTCTCTAGTTTTTTCTTCGCCTTTTGTGAAGAAAATTAATTATTACTTTCCACACGGTAGTGAACGAGGTTTCCCTGTTTAACTGTCGTTCTCATCACACATCGACTTAAAATCTTACAGAGGTTTCAAAGCGTCGAAAGCTGCATACCACCGGAAAAGTCAAAAGCTTTAAGTAATGTAATAAAAGTAAAAGTTCCCATAAAAGATCAAACATTGACCACCTAAGTCAAACTTCCCGCGCACGTAACGCTTTGCCGTAACGTTTCGTTCGGAAATCAGCTGTTTATATGTATTGAAAACTGCTCCGGGCGACGATATCGATTCAATATTCCCCCTTTTCCCGCTAAATTCACAGAGGTTCGTGCTGAGAGAGGGAGTGGGATGGGGGGATAATTTTCCCATGAAAGTCTAAATTAACCAGAATTCAGAATTGAATTACATAATACGCCAACAGTCGGTGATCAGCTTTCATTCGCGTGGCTCAAGATCGTGTAACTTTACTTCGTGTTCGTCGACTATAAACTGTTTTATTGTCGTTGTAATAGTCACAATTGTACAATTTCATTTGGTGATTCTAGTAGGAGAAGATCGTGCTAGCTTCACTTGGCTAGTAACTGCAACAGAACTACGTGACTCGCTGCACGTAACCTAAAACTTCACTTCCTAACACAACTCATTCTTTTTAACTTTGATCAATAAAACTTCTTGAAATAATTTGAAAAAAATTAGAATCTTGTAAATTTCTATTATATTTGTAACAATGCACAACACCTGAATTCCGTCTAAATGAAGAAGACAGAGGAAAAACACTGTCTTATTTTACCGATAAACGTTTAAATGTACATTTAAATCTGTGCCATACCACCTATACAAAGTTAGAAGAAAATATTCTATACTCAGCAATGTGGAAAAATATACGATACAAGTATTTTATTTCGTAATTTAAAACACGTAGACATACGGCAACAGAGGGACGGAAAGGGTTAAGCGAAGAAAGCTCAGCCCTTCAACTACCGCGAATTTCGCTGAAAAGTCCTTTTTCGCGGTTAGAATATATTATTATTATTTCCACTCTGACAACGGTGGAATATATTTGTCCGTTTGTTTCACGTAGCAAGCAAATATTTACCATCAGTGGCTATCCAATGTCTCTTAATACAGTACACACACAGAAGAGAGCAACTGTAATAGCGTTTCGTCCTAAACAATCACTCCACAGAAAGCCACTATGGTATAGCACGTAGTAGCTAAAGGGTGAGGTAGTAAAGGGGTTCAGCGGTTTCCTTTAGCCAGAACCGTGGTCTGAAACTATACATCCAGTCTTCCGTGTACGATTCGACCGATTAAAGTGAGTATCGATCAACGCGTCCGGCGGCCGTATAATCCGGGAAGAACGGTCGGGCGGACCACGAGCCTCGCATAAAACAATATAATCCAGGTAACAGGATAACAAGCGATGTGCGTCTGCCGGTCAACACAGGGACAAGTATGAGCCGGACGTGGCCGATTTGCCCTGTGAACGACACGGAGCTCTAATACGCCGCCGTCGTCGTCGTCGTCGTCGCTGGTTCGAGTGGTTCCCGGTGATTGCGCAATCCAAGGAATTGAGTCGCGACGGAAATACCACCGCCAGAGGAGACTCTCGTCGAAATCTCCTTCCGATAGGAACGATTCCAACGATTTCGCGAACGAGGAGAAAAAAGGGGGTATCGGGTAACGGGGAAAGGAGGAATGGGGGAAGCTATCAGAACTTTTCCAGCTGACGATTGGAGGACACTCGAAGTAATGTAATCGGTAGTGTTAAGCTTCCGAATGGGATCTAGTTACCTCGCGAACGACGACGCTTTCGCGGAGAGTGTAATGAAAATCACGCGTGTAACCAGGAAACGTGGTGATTTCTCCACGTAAAAATAGAATGAGGGTTTTTAGATATTGAGACTACATTTTCTGGAAAATTCGTTAAGCGCTCGTGATATTGACAAGGAGAGTTTTGAATGAGGTTTAACGCAGTGATAGAGCTTGGAATTCTGAAGCACATGATAATTGTTTCAGTCACGTATGGCCATTACAGCGTAGCCTATGTACAGAGTGTTTCCAAACTGGTGGTACAACTCGAATGGATGGGAATCGATATGCAAAAATAAGTCGAAGAAATTCAATAAAATTATAATGTTTTGTTACCAAGATAATTAATTTTCGAAATTTATTTGACACGTGTATATTAGTGTTGACAATAAGTAGAAATAGAATGTAATTGACAGACGCGTTAACGTTATATACCATTGCACGCGCATCCCGTAGATTCTCAACTTCGATTGTCTCGAAAACGAAGCACAATATGAAACAATTGTATTCTACATTTTCGGTTCATTTTTACATGTAAAAGTACGTATCCTTTCAGGTTGTAACACCGTTTGGAAACACTCTATATTTAGGCTACAAGTTTAACATAAAGATTTCATAAATTATTGCGCTTATGCGGTTAAAATCATCGGCTTCAGAATTCCAAACTCTACCATTATGATGAACCTCATTAAAAAGTCAGTGTTACACATGGGGACCTCTCCTTGTAAGTATGATTTCACTGGTGTCTGATCATGGATCACTGTTTCTACTTGATTATAGTAGTTTCAGGGACAATTCCTGGGGTGATCGATAGGAAGCAAATAGTACTGTGACATACGTAGGGTTGATATTTGCACGAAGTGGAAACAGTCGATAATGGCCAGACGAGCCGGTTTCCGCATCAAATTTTTAAATTCACTTCTCCTCGATCGTAAACTGTCTGGATAAATATTTAAATATATATTTTCGATTGTATTTTGTATAAAGTATCGCTTATGCTTAAGTCGTATCGCGATTTCCGACACAGTTCGTGTTCTCAGCGATAAGATTTTCTATGAAGCACCGCCGAAGGCGAAGTGTTGAGAGCACTTAATAGCCTGCAATCCCCGCTAATTACTGTTATCGAATTGACGGGATAATTTACGACAGCCTTAGCTTAATCCTCGCCCGCTGACGCAACGCGGCGTATCTGTTGTGTTAATTCGTTGGCGAGACACGAACCCTTTCAGTGATTTGTGTGCCTCGATTAGGTTCACGAACGGGTAGACACACTTTCATCGTGAACGGTACACGCGACGATCTTTTGAACGTCTTGACGAACTCTGGTTTCTCCGTGAAATCCTCCAAAAGTATTACGTTTGATTAATCATGGGACCGTCGACGACAATGCATCGAGTCGAAATGAACGCGAAACAGAACTGGGAACTTGACCGGAACTCAACAACTTGCTAACTTTTAAAACCCACTGAAGTGTGGCCTATCGCGATGAATCCATTGTCTAACGTTTTCGAAGCTCCCCGCGTAAACAGTTGTTGTTTACCGCTGCAACTTCGGAAGCTGAAATCCTTGCCAGATTAGAGTTTAAACTTTCCAAAGACAGATTGAAAGTTGTTACCGATTCCCAGGGTCTCTGTGCGCCTCGATCTGGAAGCTTCTCACGGAAAGTCTGCAATGTAGCGCGTTAAAGGAGCGGGTTCAAAATTAACCAGCGTACGATACTCATTCACCGGGAGTTTAAACAATTAAATGTCAATTTTAGTAAACAATTTGTCCTGAAGTCAAGATAAAGACTTAGGTTTATACACGTGATGGGAAGAATTTCAGTTAGAGTTTGAGCGAGTTGCAGCTTCGAACCAACACGACGCGAGATCGTCGCGCGAGATGTCAATAGTACAATTTTAACTCTGGATCGAAAATACAGAAACCGTCTGAACTCTGGATCAATACGACTAGTAGAGTTCGATCCTCGGAACTGATTCGACCGAGAGAGTCTGAACTTTGGATCGATGTTAACAGGAGAATTCTCGCTCTGGATTGACAGTACCGAGAAATTTCGTGGTCGGAACGAACGGTCTGCGTGAGATTTTGAACTCCAAACGTTTGAAGTTTCCTTCTCCGTGTAACATTCGACACGAGACTAGAATTAACGTCGTTAGTCACTTTAGAGGCACTCGATTCACAGCGATGAAATAAATTGATTCGTTAAGTGTAAATACAGCTATTCAGCTGTACTGCTTTAGTAAAATTGTATGCGCTGACGTTACCATCGATCGTTTCGTCAGGTTCAACGGGATCATGGGGCTTCGGCGAGGTTTAAAAGCGATTTATCGCCGTAGAAAGTTAGCCCATCTTTGCGAGTCGATCGTCCGGCCGGCGATAATCGAGTGTCGACTGGATTCGATGGATCGTAGACTGGGGTCAATCACTCTTATCCAACTGGCGGGATCGCGATAATTTACACAGGACCCCTCTTTTCCTCCTGCCCATACGTTTAATCCCAGTGACGGCGGAACAGCTTGGGCGCATATAGGCCTAGGTGCGCACGTGGGGTGTGCCCCGACGGCTGGTTCCTTGTGTCACTTACAAATTACGAGCCGCTTTTACACGGCCGCCGCCAGACACTTCCGACCGGATTAACGGAAACGTGTAAACCGTCCAGAGAACGACCGCGTCCGACAGATTAACGGATTAAGCCGAATTCCCTTACAATGACGCGTCGTTTTCGGCCAGTGTGTCTCTCTGCATCGGAACCGCATGTATGTTCGACTGTCCGTTGTATTTCTTCCGTTTCTCGTAAACTGTTCGCTTCTTCTCTAAACTTCTCTGCAGATACTCAAAAGTACGTTCAGAACGCTTTGCTTTCTGTCGTCGGGGATAAAGTGGGGGTAGCGAGAAGAATGGAGTGGGTAGGAAATGCTTTGGTAACCTTGAATCGCCATCCAAGCTCGCTGCGATTCCTATAGTCCATAATAAGTAACTGTCGAATAAACATGAAATATTTTTAAAATATTCAAGGAGTTCCTCAGACTTCACTTGACTCGTGAACGGTTAACAAACCAGCAGATTCTTTCAAACTATCAGATAGTTCTGAAATAGGTCACACGCAATTCCATTAGTTTTGCGTAATAATAAAAGAGTACTGCAAATTTCTAAAAATGCAGTTTGCAAAAATTTGTATTGATTCGATAAAAATCATTAAAATTCTGACGTGTCCGGTTAAGGGTTAAGAAAGTAGTGGTCTGCATCGGATCGAAATTTCCCTAAAAATGATACGAGGTTCGTCAACGGAGATTTCATTGGTAACAGATAATTGTCCGAGTGAACACAGGTAACGAAGATATTGATGTCACAAAGAGCGTTCGTTACACTATCATGCGCGATAACCACGATCGGTATTCGAACCGTGCCTCATGGCGAGTTTACAAACGATTCACGTATTAACTTATTCACGCGTGTATCACGGCGGTTGCACGATATACCCCTATCGCGGGGCTGAAATTTTCGTAAACTCGAGCGGGCAGATTATTGTGTTACCTGTACACCATGGGGTCCCTGTCCCAGCCTGTTATACGGGGACAGGCGGCGGCGTAGCCCCGAATGAATTGCATTACTTTGCCGGATCGCCGCAACTGGTTCACGATTTATCGCAGGATTTATTGTTTAATTCCGGGACGCGCACGCTCGCTCGCGGGATGAATCGCTAAACATCGAGATTATTCGGAATCATGGAGAACGTGACGGCTTGTTCGCGATTACGCTGATTTTCTCGACTATTATTTTCGTCGGCCAGCCCCCCTCCCCTTCTGCCCTGCCCTACGGCCGTTGTAATTGTTTCCCCCTCTAGCCGCGGGTGTTATGCGTGGTCCCAGTTGTCGCATAAATCCGACGAACGGGAGATCGATCGATCGGGAGGGAACAATGGCCGGAGATGCGCGGCTTTAAACTTTAGAGGACGGCCAGGCTTTTTCATGACTTTTTATATGTCGACTTAGAATTTTTATATGTTTGTTCTTGTTTTATACTATGAAAAGTAAGCGACCCCTCTGGAGCCTAAGAATACATACTTATTAATATACTATCGTCCTCAGATTGACTTGCTCGAATGTCTTTAACAATAATATACTTATTTATTATTCTTCTATACAGTCTGATAGTCTTCTATATGAGTCTTCCCACTACGACTCCAGCGTGTGAGCCCCTTAGTGGGCGTACCGCCGTAGGGGAAGATTTTCTGGTGAGCAGCAGTTATGATTTAACTGCTTACGATCGCTTAGATTCTCTCACTTTAACCTTTACACGTCAATCACAAAGAGTATCGGTATATTAAAAAATTACCACCTTCATTCGTTTAATTCACTCACTTTTTCGTCTCGAAGAAAATAACCTTTTTCATACGTTCAAACGCAGATAATCGAGAAGGGGATCACGAGACCGACTGCGTCGAACGTTAAATACGACTTTAATCGCGCAACCAGCGGGAACAGTTTTAAAACTGTAGCACGTGTGAATTTTTAGGCCACTCGCGGTGGGGGGAACTCTGGTCGCTCGACATACTGGATAAATGGATATTTGATCGTTATTGGCGGCAATTCGTACCGAAAATAAAGAACAGTAACGCTGGCCTGCCGCAGGGGATACATTTTTGTTATTGGCTCGATGCCTCTTGCGTGTACCCGTTAGCCTAAATTCTATCATGATCCCGTCGAATTTTACCACCCGATAGATAGAAACGCCCACTCCGTTGCTCTAAAATCACACGGGTCGCGGGTAATGTTTTCCGTGCCCCGTTTCTATTTATCAAGCAGCAAACAAAAAAATGCTCGCGAACGAACGCACCCGGCCACGGTGGACATAGATCGAGGGTGAGTTGGTTTTTTCTGCGAAAGATAAACTGGAAATATATTTTCGAACGATAAAGTTCGGTCGACATATGTTTAAACGAATATCAAGTTTATCAGCGGTGAGCGTTCTTCCCAAAAAAAGCATTCATAACTTATCCGTAATAAAAAGTTGTTTATAACTTTGCAAATATTTATTCTCCGACCAATGTTTATCAAGACTTCTTTTCATCATTTGGCGAGTACTGTCTACCCTAGACGTTATAAATCATGTTTTTGTATCACTCTGTATATGTTCTGCGTATTTTATATCGTTTTTATTTAGCTCGAAGGTCAGTGGCGTATTGTATATCCCGAGGCAGTAAGACGCAACTTTTAAGTAACTCGGTTCCTCGTGATTCCTGGGCCAGCGCGGTGGAGCCGGTTGAAATTCTTTCGAAACTTCCCCAGACGATCGTTGAAATTGAGTTCCGACCGGGGCGGCTACTCCTTAACTCGCCGTTTAACGCGTTGCAGAGCACTTTCATGAACTTATTCGCACGGAACTCGGCCGTGTGACAGTGACGCGCGGCGGCCCCCGTGTGGAAGTTAATTCTTGGGGGAAAAGTTGTTCCAACGTTGACGTTTTACAGCCACGGAACTGGTGCGCAAAGCTTAATTGTCCATAACTAACGAAGATAATAGTCGAACGAAGAAGTAAATCGATTTAAACGTAATAATTCGGTCACTCCATCGAAGCAGGCTAAAGTTCTCTGGGAAATGGCGGCAAATAATGACCGAAATAAAATTTTCGACCGTTTAACACTAAATTTACGAGACCCGTCAATTTGACAGGTTTTGGATTTCACGACCAGAATGACAGAAACCATTACTATTATTTCCTAGCAATTTTTGCTGACTTTTATTAGTGGAATCATAGGAATATGTAGGGCATTTATATCCAAATCCATTTCCCCATCAGGTCTTTAATTTAGAAATTCCGTGTATAATATACTTATTTTTATGGATACCCGTCAAATTGACGGATCGGCTAGTGCCATAAGTAATCCTAATAAACTGTCTTCATTCGTGAAATTATTACTGCAGTGACAAATATAAAAATAATCGAAAAGATGATTGTAAATTAAAATCATAATGCGACGGAAAATCATAATTATTTCTAAATCAATTTGACGGGTTTCCGTGGAAATAAGAATGCAAGAAATGTCCGTATCCCTAGTGTTAAACAAAACATTGACTCGAGTTGACTCAATTCGTCGCCGAACGAATATTTCGCCACGCATACAGTACCAGCCCACGTCGGAAAAATGGTATTCGCTGGAACGAGCATTGGAAAAGTTAGCGGAAAATTTTTACTGACTCGCGGGGGCCCCTCTATATGAACTTCCGCATCGATTCCATTTGCAATTTTGTTAACCGTCGACGAAGCCGCCCATGCTCTTCGGCGATGCCTCGTAAAAATACGAATGTCACGGTTATTAACAATTCGATAAAAATGTGTATCTTTTAAGCAGTTTATTTGAGATTAAACATTCACGTGAAATAAAAATTCGAAACATTGCGGGAATTTTATATGAACGAAGGAAATTCAACACAGGCGAGCGTATAAATTTTTATTTTTCCGGGTTTCCTTGTTTGGGGGGACTGGTCTCGGGAGAGATTTAAGGGCCGGGGTTTGTTCGACGAATCTGAAAATGAAGCGAACGATCCATTAATCGCCGGCAGGTCGCCCGGAGTCAAAGTTATACCGTGGTCGTCAATTCGGTTTTCATTGACAGTGTCTGGTCTGAATTTAGTGAGCTGGGCGGGGACAGGAAACGAATCGGGGGTTGACAATGATTAATTGGCGGGGAACGGATCGGTATAGCAGCGATCCTTGTTTACGGTAACAGAGACGAAATAATAAAAGAGTTTCTTCTTCCGTCGATGCATTCTCGTACTTCTCGACAAGTTCAAATCGATGACATTCCTTTCGTTTCAGTGTTCAGCTCGACACGTAACGCATGGAATATATTAGAACCACGAGTGCTATTGTTTCTTCTTTTACATTAAACAGAACGTTTCCTCTTCGTCGTCTGTTGACGATAGCAATAGTCAAAGGGTTAAACACAGACTAATAATAATTAAGGGTCGCTAACACCGACAGAACTAATCTACGGTAATTTTGATAGATTCACGTTTCCGTATAAATCCCCCTGAACACGTAAACCGGAGACAGGAGCACGTGGCCGAAAAGTGTTCCTCCTTTATTGGATCTCCTTGTAATCTTGCCCGTGGATCTCGGAGGTTTCTGGTTTGGCGCGGTTCCCGTGGCTTCCCCGTGGAAGCTGTTAGACGAATTATCCGCCCTTCCCACCATCGAACATTTACCGTGCAACCTCTCGTCGCTTTGCGAAGAAGACCGGCTAGAACTGCCTTCTCCGTCCGAATTTCCGCTGGTTAATCAGGTGTTTACCTGAATTCCTTTTTAACGGCAGTGCCTGACAAACCACCGACGACGTCGAATCAATGATAATTCAGCGAACACGCCTCCGTCTCTCGATCACTTAACGTAATTGGAAGAATCGTCGCGGAATTGGGTAATTGAAAACCCAGTCGAATCGAAGGATTTACTACTGATGCTTTGGTGCTTCGTAAGAACTGAAAAATCGTTTTTGGTCCTTTTATTGCGGAGCGAAGCACTGATTGATGTCTAAACGGCAGGCAGAAACTGCGAGATATTTCTTGATAAGGTAAAAGAATAAGATAAGGTGACTCGTTATTAGGAAGTCTCGTTAACTGCGCATTGTTAATCTAACTGTTCGTTGAAAGTATCTTCTAAGCGTTCCGTAAGTTTCAAGAGCATTTATAGAGTTACTTTTAGATTAACTTCAATTAGAGTCTAGATCATTCTAAGAGATTCGCATGACCAAATTTAAATACCATAAATTCTTTCCTCATTATCGTGAATGTCTAAGTCTTTATTGTATATCATTGACTGTACTCGGTGCATCGCATCGATCGGATAAAATCGTTCAATATTAAGACCACCGGGTGTAACAGCTCTTCCAATTTTCTTCCTTTATTCAATGATGGCCGATATTTTCTTTTGCTGTTTAACACGTGCGGATCGAAGGTTCGAGAGTTAGATAGCCGAGGCGCCGAAGTTAACCAACGTCGGAGTTTAACGGGCAAGTTCAAAAAGTTTACGAGACGTCCACGTATTTGTCCGGGGGAATTCGGGATCGTCCGGGGGTGGTGGGAGGGTAGAGGGGGCTAGACAGGTTAAACCCAAGTACCAACCCCGCGCGACCCCGGACCATCGTCTCCCGACCCTGGCGGGAAGTTATTCGATGCCCAAGGGAGCTGGAGTAACTACCGCGGAATCGCATCTCGTCTCGATGATCAGTGACTGGAACTCGGCCCCGTGGTATACACGTGCACCGTTGGCCGTAGCGAGAACCGTCTTCGATACACTGGGTGTCCTTAATGTAGCCATGAAACACCGAACGTGTTAACACGCGTGAGAAATTGTTCAGCCTGAATGCACGTTATCGTTGGAATAGGATCTCCTATTCTGATTGCACAGGATCGTAAATGGTCCAAGGCTTAGGCGATTTGTAATCTGGTCTTGATTGCTTCGATTGTAGGTAAAACCCGGGTATGGATTATCAAAAAACACAAGGATTTGGTGAGTACTGACACTTTTATGAAAGATCATCAGGAGGTAGGAATGGTTATTCGAGTGGAGAATATTAATATAATTGTATTATCATTAATGGTAGGTTGTCCAATTTCAAGTGTCTCGATTATAGAGATATAACGGGTGGTCTTTTCATAAGAAATCTAGTTGTCGTACATATTTCAACACTATAAGGCAAGGTTGACGAATTCGGAACATTGCCTAAGTTGGATCACTACTGTAAGTTGTCATGTGTAAGCAATCTGCGCTGTCTGATAGACAATATGTGTTGCTTCTGTACTATGTTAGTGAATGCAATCACCACTATCATACACATACCGTAAATCATCGATGAGTGTTCGAAGGCTCCTCGACACTGACAAGGAGAGGTCTCCAGGTGGAACACTGACATTTTTATGAGGTTTAGCAGAGATAGACCTTGGAATTCTGAAGCCAATGATATTTGTTTCAATCGCGTCTGGCCATTAGTTAATGAAATATTTAATGTACAGTGCCAAAGAGTTTTGGACCACTCATCGACGATTTACTGCATTGTCTATCATGCAAACTTTTAGAGATTTCTAATCCTCTAGATTCTGTTTTCTTCATCAAAGTTTTTACGACCATATCGAGTATCCCCGTCATAATAGTTCCCAGCTTTCATGCGACTATACCCACACGTCAAAAGTTATGGCCTCGATCATGGGGGAGGGTTCGTTTAAAGTGGCTGACACCAGAGGCATGGGATTAGTTGAGTCGACGTAATAAAATCGAGTTAACGAGGGTGGTTAACGGGATAGACATCGGCTCTAGCCGGATCAACGACCTCCGTTCTAGGGCACCGTAACGCAGTTACACCTGATAATTATTTAACACCGCGGTTCACGTTACCCTTTATCATGGCTTATCCGGAATCGATCGATTATTCTGCCTCGGTGTATTCCATTGAGCGTAAAATTTTCTTTTGACCCCCCTCCGGAACTTTCCCCTGTAAGCTGCGAGTTTCCCACGCGAACTTGTCCAAGTCGAATGTAATTATGAAGTTCCAAGACCCCCTATACCCCCGCGCCCCACTCTGGAGATGTCGCGAAACGATCATTGGAATTCGATGATTTATGCGGACTGGCCTGACACCCTTTATCACGGCGTTCGCGGTTGAAATTTTGGAATTGTAATTATTGCCACGGTTAATTCGAGCTGGTCAAACCAGCAATCCGTTGGCGAATGTAGACACCGATGTTGGACAGATTTAACGGTGAAATTGTTTCGATGAAACACCACCGTCAAATATTTACTGGATTCGTGTGATTTCTCGATTCCAGACTTCTGTATTAACCCTTTGCACTTGGAATTTTCTATTCACACATAGATTGTGTTCCTTCAGAGAGGACAATCGAGTGCAAAGGTTTACTGATGCCATTGATGTTCGAGTGATGTACTGTACCTAACTTACAAAATCTTCAATTCGTTATTCTTAAAACCTGGAATCCTAATTTAGCCGAAACAAGAACCGAGGTCTCCATTGTTGCTAGTTGTTTCACATGTGAACACGATTTGAGTAGTTCCTACTAGAAGATTCTGCAATGACCCGTGAACAGTGTGAACAGTTTATTTATTCGATCGAAGGGAGGTTGAACGGACAGATGTAAAGAGAAACGAGGCAGATCGGTCTGGCCCCTGGAGAATATGAACCGCCGAGGGTCTTCCAAACCACTTTCAAACACAATGATAGGGTTTAGGTTCCATGATCCCCTCTGGGTATTCCAGAGATTCCGTTTTGGCTCCGCTGCATGTACCTACTGATCTTCGTATATTAGGATACATTCGATTTTGGCTGTATATTTCGAGTATATAGTACCTGAGACGATGTTAATCTTGCATACTGCTGATTCTATCTGTAAAGTATAAGATATTGACAGAGATACACTATCTTCCGCTTTTGTAACTAGTTTGTGCTTCCTCTTTAGACAAAGAGGTTAATCAATTATACGGTTGACCAGATAACACTACACGGTTACAGTCGACCGATACTCGTGGCTGTTGAGACTGTGTTCTGTTTAAAACCACTGCAATATCTGTTGCACGATCATCAAAGAGAAGTATTCCCTGTAAAACAGGTTCATGTAGTAATTTATTCCTCTTCAATGAACATTATTGCGAAAGAAGAAAAAAACTATGGTAAAATCTTCCCACCTATTTGTAGAACAGCGTCACGAATGGAATATCTTTTAGATCTTCACTTCAAGACTTCCAAAATAGAATTTCTGTGCACCAAAACGTTCTCGAAACTTGTCTTCTGGCCAAGGTTCACCGAATTTCCAGGGGGGTGGGGGGCATACCAGTCTCGTTTAATTTAATCGTCTACCGAGATTATTTTATTTTATCGCTTTAATTCCATTCTCGATTCCGCATTAGAGCGGAGTGGAAGTTCCCCACGACGGCGTCGCATATATTCCGGATCATAGCAGTTTAAAAGGATCACCGGCACACCCATTGAGCCTCGTTCCAATTTCCATCATCCTGAAGATCTCTCTCTCTCTCCCGGGCTATGGGTCGGGGCGCATATCCTCAATATCCCGGGGATGTTGTACCTTTGGATGTAAACACGTAGTCGATCTGCTGGAGCTGCGCAGATTAAACTTTGATTAGGCCGAATATACCGGGGATACTCTGTGGCCTGTACATTTGCGGGAGCGCATCCTTGATGACAGTGCTCCTTGGGTCTTCTGTATATGTATATGTATGAGAAACAGCATTAGCGGAAATATTACTCATCCCATTAGAATGACAGATGCACCCTATAAATAATCTACTCTTCACTATTGAATTCTTGCCTTCTTTTAATAAAATCAACATCACGTGCTACCTTCAGAATAGTGACCATTGTTCTCCAATATCTTCCGCCATTTTGCACCAAGAAGATCGAACTCAAATGATACTACCGATCGATTGGAAAAAAAACAGTGAATCATTTTTTGCAATAAAGGGTGTCTTTTTGAAGTGTGACATCCCGAATATCTTTTTTAATTGTGAGAAGGCAAAAAATATTTTATACGTAATTTTAATGGTATTAAGTGGCCTGCAGGTGTTGTTTTATCCAAATTATTGTTTTCAAGGTCATACCTTTTTTCCTTCAAATAATCTAGTTATTTGAAAAAGAACCATTGATGACCTTGAAAACTTCGGGAAAAAGGCAACATTTGAAAAAACAACACCTGCATGATACTGACCACGTAATACCATTCAAATTACATATAAAATATTATTTACATTTTCACAATTAAAAAAGATATTCGGGATGGTTACACTTAAATGAGACACCCTGTATATAACAATACTCCAAAATATTCTCAGCATTCCGAACCCAGTGGAGTATCCTCTATCTCCAACGTGTTTCGAAGAAATTGAATCCATCGGCCCCTTCCCAACGGTGTATGTTGGATCAACGGCTGACCAATTCGCGGGAACCAATCACTCGTATCGATACCACAGTCCGATAGTCGCCTCCCCCTCTTCCAGTATCAGATGTCGTGGTTTTCAACGGTCACATTCTCTCGCTGTATCCGCCACACCGGCATGGGTATAATTTTATTCGAGTAGCTGTGTGTTCACTTCGCCCCTTCGCATATCCCCTTTCCCTGGGCTGTGCACGTTTCAAAGACCCGCAAAAATACTGAAAAGCCCTCGAACCCGTGGCCCGACACACGATCATATCGGAAAACTATTTCGACGGTCGTCACCGAGCATTACCGTGTATCAGGTCGTATTTGCATGAAACATGTCGAGCACGCGCGCGAGAGGCTGAGCCGATACACTCGACCAACGTGGGACGAGGGGGGCCCCAGCCGCCCCCGCCCCCTCGCGCGACAATTTCACGAACTGGACATAATCCTCTTGGCATCGACGTTTAACATCGGTCCACGGCATATGCCCCCCGGATGCGTCGCCGTGTCGTGTGTAGCGGCCAAATAGGCTCGGTTTCGAAGTTTAACTTTGTCCCTCTCTCTCGTCGGATCATCGTCCACTTGGGAGTTCGCGTCGAGGACTCGTCAGCTTCGATCCCTCTTTGGTCCTAAAGCTATTCGAAATTTCATTTGTTCCACGCAATTACGAGCCTACGACTGGCTCGCTGGAGACACTTTGGCGGCTTTGAATGATATGTATGGTGGGACTCTTATACAGTAAAGGCTGCAATAAAGTTGGAAACGTGAGACCGCTTCGAAACTTTCATGGTGCAAGGGGAATCGTTACAACACCTTACGAACCTATTTTTTTCCCAAAGCCTCGGCAATAAAAACAGGGGGAGGCAATTAGCCCCCGCCCAACCATCGCCCCAGTGGTGGGGATGAACTAGAAATTCGCACGAGGAACTTCCTATCGAACTCTCATGGAGCTTTTACTCTATCTTCCGCAAAACAAAAATTATGGGGTCAACTCTGAGAACCAAAAATGTGGGGCTATGTTCAAATCGTTGTAATTACAATTATTTTATTTACCACCGACGAAATTCTGTTGTGTCAACGGATAAGTATTCAATGATTACCGTGTACCTTCAATAAAGGATGGAATGGATCTATCCACCGGGTACGGGTGCAATATACTCGGTACTTCGATAACACCTTGCAGCAGTGGTTTCGGTTGATTATATTTCGGGCGACCATCAAAGTTCCCATTGGTATGCCGAAATTGTCGTGTCGACAATTTCGCTTTAAGAAGGATGATCCCAAATAAGAAAGCAATTCCGTGTTTAATGAGTCCTCGAAGGTAATCCCGAGTTCTGAGCGAGCTGAGATTTACGAGCGAGTTGCCTAACTGAACTTCACCGTGCGCAAACTACCAACTCGTTTACGTGATCGTCTTTACGCATACATGAATACTAAGGAGAGCGTACATGACGCAGAATGGGGGGTAGACATGATTACATATAAAATACGAAAGGTGTACTTAACCAGCACGCGCGCGACAGCAATCAGAGTTCGTTGTCTTTGAGTTCCATTGTCGACCTTACGCTTGTTACCTTTACGCGTGAGTATTTGTGCGAGAATAGTTACTTAGTCACTACTGTTGCAAGTAATTAGTGACAATACTGTTTCAGCGAATGAAAACGTACTGGAACTATTACTGTTTGGTCTTAATAATACGCTAGTATAGTTAATTGTAAAAATAGGATTGTAGCGTAATTTGAATACATAATTGATTAACGCAAAATAGATCTAATAAAATTTATTAGTATAATACCAATGGTGATATCAAAATTATGCCTTAGTTTGGGTGAATGTATACAAGTCAAATATTTCATGTTATGTTCATTGTACGTTACTACCAAGATACTACACCATAGTATTGGGGTCATGGAGGGGGAAATAATTTGACCCCTAGACGGAGGGGCACCCTTAAACGATTGCTTTGATTTGGAAATTAGTGGCGAGCCGTTGAATAGAAGTTTAACAGGATGTTGTGAGTTTCTGCTTCGATTGCCGCGAATAAGGTAGGCAGTTTCCTCATCGGAACTCAATAATGGAGCCTGCTTTCAATCAGGAACCTGGGTCAATAAAGTTGATTGCTAAAGACACCACGAACCTATCAGAAATTCTTGCCTAAAAACAAATTACCATCGAATCAGTGTCGTCATTAACATTGGAATGATCACACAAACGTATCATCCGTGAATGAAGCTTTAACACCAAGTGTATCAGAATTGAGACATCACACATTCGCGATTAATGTAGTAAATATTTCCACTGATGTGAGGCACCTAACCCAGGACACCTTAATATCTCGGCTGTTACCTAGTGACAGAAGAAAAAATGTGTTGTACCAAACTAGCATGACATCGAGGAGTACATAATTACGTAGAGGTCATATGAGGATCAGGTTCCTTTTTTCAAAATGGAGAGGCATATTTTACGCACCACCTGGTAGAGCGTTTTAGCACGCGTACAATTATGAAGATAGTAAAAAAAAAATTGTCTTTCCATTTAAAAAGAAAACGAAACTGACCTTCATATGACCTATACGCGACCGCCCATCAAAGAAACTATATTCAAATCAAATTATATGCTCCTCGATGCCGTAGAAGTTTGATCTAAAAAACATTTCTTTTCTATCACCAGGAACAGCCGAGATATCCAGGTGATCTTTATTCGGTGTCTCACCCTGTATATCCGTGTATCCATCTATGGTCACACGTATCCAAAGAAGAAAACAAATACAATGTAGGCTTCGCCGGGAATGAAGTGGAAGTTCGCCCCGGCTCGCATCCCCATCCACTTAGAAGCCTGAGATTGGTTCGGTGAGTCGCATCCGTGTCGGAATTGCCGCCCCAGTGACATCGGTCCGGGTTATTTCGTGACTGTAGAAACCGAGATTTCTGATCTTCCCTGCCTGGGAAACGCGCGACTTCTCTCCCTCTCTCTTTATCCACTCTTTTTCCCCTCTGGATCTCCTCGTCCCTTTCCATTGTCTCTATTCCTCATTCCACGCTGCGAAGGCTTTATGCCCGACGTTGATTCGTGACATTTACGATTTCCTCGCGATATCGCGTCACGGTGATCCGACAGGCGGGTGAGATACCTCACCGGGAATGCTTTTTAGATTTGGCATTGGGAAATGGAGGCCACCGGAGCGACCTGAAACGACCATTACCCCGTCGAAGACACGTCTGTACGTGTAATAACATCGGCCGTTACCCGTCGTGGATGCAGCTGCCACTTTGGCATTTCCCCCTGTCTTCCTGCGTCTCTCGTTCCCCCCTATGTTTCTTTTGTTACCCCCGGAGATAACCTGACAGGGGCGGGTAACGTGCTCTCGATTCGATGACGCGAACATCGACGATGAATAAATGGTGCGCGGCGACAGTAGTAGAGCTCAAGCAGCCCGTTTTCCACGACTTCGATGTTGTGACTGGGAGAGCGTCTCTTCGCGGAGAATCTTTGAATCATTTATGTATGAAGCAGCCAGCAAGCTCGCGGTAGTTTCGCGGGAAATGGTGAAAAGAAACTGTTTATGTCGCGTTGCATCGATGGATCTGGTCTAGAATGTGTCCCGTCCATTGTATCGCTATGGAGCCTCGTGTCGCAGGAATTCTGAAAATGACATCCTAGGTAGGTTGACGTCTGGGTCATATCAATGAACAACAAATTTGAAATAAGCAGCAATGCACCGTATTTACTAATCGATATTCCAGGAAGTACACTAATCGTACTAGTTCGATACGGTTTCAACGAGAACTGTTCCCGTTGTGTCGGTCCGGTCCTCAAACCTGTACCAATCATAAGCCTAACGTTACATCTCGTCACTAAACACCAAGATGATACCACTTACAGCGCTAATATGAGATCTCAATAATCTCCTACAAACACCAGAAAAGAACCTTCGATCGCCTTACCCTGAAATAGGGTGAGTCACAAATTTGTTTATGCATTCAGATTACGTAGCAAATTAGTAGCCATACTTCCAAATTAAGAAAAATGTATCACGAAAGCACGATAAACGTAAAAATCATGAGAATACCTAAATAGAAATTGCATAAAAATTTCTACACTTAATAGCAATTTATAATATATAATTAGAATAATGGGGTCGAAAGGACCGTTAAACCGATTTGGACTCATAATATACCTTTGGATAGTTTGTCAAGCAAAAACAATATGCCTCAAGTTTCAACCCTCTGTCTCGACTAGGATTGTCTTAGTGTTAGTATTAAAAATAAAAAACCGATGTTCTCGACGTTTTTTTCGTAACAAGGGCACTTTTGACTCCTGCTATACCCTTTCCTGAACTTCACCTTTTCGTCAATTCCAAAAGATTTAATCTTGCCTCAATCTCTGCGTAATCAGCAATGTGTACTTCATTGTCATCGGTCCATCACTTATCCAAGGTGTGATATTCATTTTTTCAAATTTTCGAGGCGGGATCGCGTTTTGTGGAAGAAGTACGTACACACCACGCTGTGCCACCGTCGGCCACTCGACGGAGACAACCCCTGTACTCGATCCGCTCTATCTCCTTCTTTCATATCGCCCTCTTGCGCTCGACGAGGACTTACAGCAAACACACACAAACACACACACACGGACGTTCATATTACGTTACGAGAACGTAAGACATCCATTTCTCATGGCCGAGTTCCGAGGACCGTTTCGTCGGGGCGACGATTGTTTGTGATCGGCCCGGCTATTCCACGGAAACGAATGCGCATCTGAACGAGGAATTGTTCACGGGCCTCGCGTACAGCGTTGTAAATTTTCGTCCAATCAACGTGTAGATCATCGAAAGTTGACTGAAAGTATTCGAGTATCTTATTAACACCATGACAATCGATTACATCACAGTGGAGTCATGTGAGTGCCACGTTATATATAATCGAAGTTATTAAATATTTTTTACACACATAGCAGAAACCATATTTTGATAATTCTTGGCAAAAATATCTAGGGTAAATGGCCAGATTACTTATTAATGCTGAAATAATATTTGTATTCTGGTGATTAATTTGATCAAATAGAAGTGACAGCATGTCGTGACCAAACGTGTGAATCACCGTATATTCTCGTAATATTCTACAATCTGAAGAGTCTTCACGAAATACGTTACTTTACATATTCTCGTAATATTCTGCAATCAGGCGGGTCTTCACGACATACGTCACGAATAAAACGTGGCGTTGTAATTTTCACTGAATACCACACGGTGACTATTAACGCAAGATCCGCTGAATCCACAGGCTGTCCCGTAATTCTCTTCTGTCCCATTCAACGTCTGGAAAATTTATCGTGCAGAAATGTTCCCGAATTTCGGGAGTACTGACCTGGACAACAGTCAGTCATACATTCTGACTGGTGTGTTTAAACCAACGTCTTCTGTTCACTTGTAGAATTCACTCCGTCGAGAATTTGAAATAATAAGTAGAACGTTCGGTGGATTTGAATTGTATCAAGGCTCACAGATAGACTTTTCCTATTGAGTCGGTTCTTCGACCATTATTTCCCGTCGACAACGCGGCGGCACCGTTTGCTCAGAAAAATCGAAAATTTTCCAGTGCTCCGTCGACGGTATCCTTGCGAGCAAATAAATTCCAAGCATTAAATCATAATCCCGCTTCAAGAATCGTGTGTATACGCCGTTCCGCTACGTATTGCTGTTTACGCCGAAAGGAGCTTGAATTTCGGAAGGCGGAGTGGAAAAACAGTTTACGACGAGAGATGGAAAAATTCCGATGAATTTGTTCCAGTGCGTTGACCCGGTGAAAAATCGAAGTTTTTTTGAAGTAAGCGTCCCAAATTTCACAGAAATTGATTGACACGGGGGAATTACAAGGATTGCGTCGAAAAAATTTATGTTGTTTAAACTGAACCAATGAATGGATTTTGTTGGCCGCGTTTGGGTCGTCGACCGATACTTTGAACGGAATTTCTTGTCAATCACCGTAGACAGTTAACGAGGCTTCAATCGGGATTCGAAGCAAAACAGAAACGAAAAGGGTATTTACACGAAGCATGTCGCGAACGGGGCGAGTCCATTGTGTGTAACTCTATAGGGGAGAATTTGAATGGCGCCTGGTAGATTGGAATAAATGAAAAATCACGAAATATCGCGAACGCGCACGGGGCGGACCAATCAGCGGACGATTATTTAGAGAATTTTCCCAACGTGATATGATATCGTGGAATATCTGAAACTGGTATACGATGGCTGTGTGTTCGAGACTGTGTGTGCGCACTTTTAATGGCGCAATAATTCAATACGTCCCGTGGAAAGTAAAACGATTTGTTGTGTGGGAAAATGCTATGCGTGCGCGCGAGCGTGTCGCGTGTGTTGTCAAAATATTATTGAAGTGAAAAATAATCGTAAAACATTCGCTCGCGAATGCGTCACGACGTGCAAGGCGGATTTTCGAGCAATTTAACAGTGGACAGAATCATGTATAGATTCGAACGTTATATTTGGGTGACGATCTCCATAATAAAGAATTGAAAGGATATTGAAGCCTGTTGGTTGTAAGCTTGGATAGATAATGGAGAGGGCCGATTGTGTCATGAAACGGCGTTATTCTGTTACCACTACGAGCCACTATGCAGCACAATTTATCGTCCTTTATAACGTCAATGGAAACATTCTTGTCTGACGATGAACGACCTATTCTACTTGCCCGATGATTATAGCCTTGTTTCTATTTTCATTTAATAGTATCATTCCCAAGTGAATGTCAATTGTGTGCCGCATATTTCGCTGTAAGATATTGATTACGTTCTTCGATATACAATGGAATCAGAAACAAACTGCTTAGACAGAAATCAGTGAAGTAATAACAGCGAGGAAAATGGAAAGCGAAACTGCAGCCACCGGCACCGTTAATCAAAACGTGGATAAAACAACGAGTCGTTCTACGTAAGTCTAGCAGAAACTCGACGGAAATTGATTTCTAAGTTGGCAAAGCTGTGCGGCGTGCAGACAATTTGAAAAATGAATCCCCCGTTACGAGTCAGTGAAATATCTTACAATATCTTGAGTGATCCACGGACGATCAGACATGTATGCTAGTTCTAGTGTAAATTACGTGCAATTGATTACTTAGGACTGCTGCGCATCGAAATGACTTCACTGCAGATTTTAGTATTTTAGCCACATTATGAATTATAGATGGTAATACAAGATCAGGATACTCTACGTCAAGGTATTCAATTTGAAGGCACTCTACTTTAAGGTAATCAACTTCAAGGTAATTAACATCAGGGTAATCAACTTCAAGGTAATCAACTGCAAGTAATCCACTTGAAGGAAATCATCGGCTTCCTCACACGACAGGTGATAAGACAAAGGGTTACTCGCAAGTTTTCATATCACGGAAGGGTACCAGTGTTCCTTCCCCTACGAAAAATGTTTTGCCCGCAAACTAGCGGCGCGAAGAACACGAGAAATCCCCCGCGACGGTGCGATAAATCACGGGAAAAAGGATCGGTTCGCCGGGCGAGGGGACTCTGATACGCGGGGGCCCGTCGTCGCGTAGGACGAAAATGGTAGACCAGATGTGCCGTTTTGGCAAATCGAGGAGGATCCAAGTGCCATCCCTCTCGCGCCGGTTATATACGGTGGAGGGACGGACAAGGGAACGAGCTGGAAGAAGAGAGTCGAGAGAAGCCAGTTCGAATTCTCAATATTCCAGCATGACTTCGCGTCTGGCATGAGCCACCGTTCACGTGGAATCTTATTGAAAGGAGAGATAGGCAGAAGGTGAGCTTCCTCCGTCCACCCTCCCTTGCTACTCCCGTCCCACGGGCTCCTTTTTCTTACAGAGCGACCACCGATGCCCCTCCTGTCCCTCCATCCTTCTCGCCGCCTTGTCTGTTTCATCCATCCCTGTTTCTTGCTTTTACGGCCAACCAGTCACCGCTCGGTGTCGCTGCGCCTTTGCTCCGGGCGAGCTTAAAAGATTTATCGATGGGAACGCCTTGTGTACACGGTTTTATCCAACGATGCGTTTAGTCCGGGGATATTCGATCTATTCTCTCGCCCGTACCCCTACTGATTCGATCGTGTTTCCATGGTTGATATTGCTTCGAACGACGTTTGAAAATGTTTGTAGATGTTTCATGACGTTTGAAGTGCACTGTATTGATGTATTCGTGCATATTTTCTTGGCGTTACCTTTGTGGGATAAGAAGTGTGTGTATTAGAGGGACTATGGTGGGAGGGAAATGGTTTGATGGTATAAGATTATCATGGAGTCATCCCCATATCTACTTCCAGGTATATTTGTAAACTATATGACTGACACCATGTACAGTGGAGCAAGTGATCTTGGATACTAAGTCTAATTTAACTTGACCATTAAAGATTTTTAACTATTTAATTACACTATTTAACAAAATTTTATCTTATTATCAACATAATAATTCTTGTTAGTATTTGGACATACAACCAAGTAGAAAAAAAAAACTTTCGAGGTTTCGGAGTTAGGACTTAAAAGAATATTTGTTGTTTTCTAGGTTGAATTTTCTTTGTATTATTGTGCATTTGTAATCTTTGGACCAATGACGCGCACGTAGATTGATTGACTATATTTCTTGCAAAAATGGAGTTACAACAGTTAAGAACTCGAGCGACGATGTAACAACCCTCACGAACGTGTAGATACATCGGACAGTTCCTACCTGCAACGCGTCACATCAATGTTGTGCCTATCATACTGCAAACGAACTCGTCACAGACGAATTACCTGTTCCCCCCGTCGACGAAGGAACAAAAGCAATATCATCGACATCCCTGGCGATAACCCTCGTCGCAGAACGGAAGACGGTCGACGCTGGTGTGTAGCTAGAAATATTTCACGTTGATGGAATAAGGGGACGACAGGCGTGGTGCGGTTTGCCGTTTGATAGATTGCACGTGCTCGAAGATATTGAATTTTCCCCGCTTGCGAACGGAAGGGAAGAGGGCCGTGGCAGCCCCGAAAGGGCTGAGAAATGCCAGACGGTGACACGTGTTTACCAGCGAATTTGTAACAGAATTTCATTCGGTGTCACCGCGTGCAAGCCGCGCGCTCTGCCGCCCGATTACAACCTGCCGATCTAACGAACGCCGCCGCGTGGCACACTGGTATAGATAGGACCGTAGACGGGAACCTATTCAACGGCGATCACGCGCGCGGAACCGATCGTATTCGACGTACGCCGTGGTATAATAGCGCCCCTTATCGCGGCCCCGTATGCATTCACACATAAGACAAGCCTCGCTTGCCTCTCAGTCCACGGGACATTCACACACGTCTTTGCGATACTTCCATCGTGGCGGGCCTCGAATACCGTCCATAAAACTACAGGAAGACGCGTGATATTATTCGAACTATTGTTCCCCGTATTGCGTCCATGTTCGTTGAAACGAGATCGTCAGATATGGGAGGACAATTGGAACGGGAACAGTCGGTTGTCAATTGAATGAAGGGATAATCGTTCTTAGTGATTGTTTTTTTTAACATTCTTGACCTTTTGACTGCCGCGCTCTCTGAAAGGAAACGTGCCAATGGCACGGCGCAGTGGTAGCAAGAACGGTCACGATACGCGGCGCACTTTTATATTTATATTGCGTGGTTTCAAGTGATTAAAAAAGTAATTCGCTCAAATTGTTCTTTCCATTATTTTTGAGTTATGTTTATTAAAAAAGTAATTTGCAGATATAAAGCATTCAATATAGATATGTAAATACAGTGGAACTTGGATTAGTATCTGAAAATTGGAAACGAAACCGGGCGCTTAGGAAGTAGGAGAATCGATTCTAAATACAGAATCAACGCCGAACGTGGAATAGGATAATGAGTGAAAAAGAAAGAGGGACTAATACTCACGGTGCGTCGAAAGGAATCCTCCTTCAATGATAGGGATGAACACCGGGTGCTTACGCTGCAGTTCGTTTTGAGCACTAATCGATGTTTTACTTTATGTATATGTGTGCACCAAATGAGCATTATGTATTGGGCGCCTGAAGGCGCTGATCGCACAAAATGAGTATCTTGCTTTCAACGCGTTTTTCAATCTGGGATGAGGAACTACATTTGAACGATAATTGTTGGTTCAGTTTTATCAATTTCATCCTTTATCCGTAAAAATGTTTAAACTTCAATTCAGGTGAATAGATCGGCGATTTTATGGGTCAAAATTCTCCGGAGAACTTTCCTTCAGTATCCTCCAAAGGTCTCCACCGATCGTTACCTCGATTGTATTATACAATGGCCTTATGCACCTAATATTCAGTGTCACTCGAAGTTCCAGAAGGACAGCCGATAGAGAAGGGTGCACTGTGGACAAGAGTGTACACTGCCGGGGCAGCTTTTGCAAGCCGTCAGAGATCCGAGGCAAGCGACTGCAGTCTGTGGTTAAGCGTGCTGCGAGGAGATAATGTCGAGGAAATTAGCTATCGGTACACCTGACCGATCCTTTATGTTGTGCTGGATCACCGTAATTCAGCTAAATCCCCTCTACAACACGTCAACCGAATCTCACGACAGGCAACAGACATTCGTGCGCTGGAAGTTAGATAAGAACGTGAACAATTATCGCGATACATGGTCTGCGTTCCTATTGGAAAAACTGTTCCCTGTGAAACACAGAGTCGCCCGTTCGCATTGTCAGGAGAAATTTCAAAGTATGAACTGACGCAAGAGAAAATCTTTCCGAATATATTTGAACTACGTATCTTTATTGAAAAAAGAATTTTCAATGAAGAGAAAAAGGACTTCAGGATCAAAAATAATGTATAGCCCTTCTTCACGTTGCTGTAGAAGTCATATGGACGCCATTTTCTTCAGCGATGTTTACGAAATACAGTAAATCATCGATGAGTATTCGAAGGCTCCTCAGCACTCACAAGGGTAGAACCCCAATTGTCGGACTTCCATTTTAACGGGGTTTGTAAGATCATAGTATACAGGTTCCTAATGACATATATGAAATATTGGGTGCAGACACTTGCTAATTTTAAAGATATAAACAATTAAAGCTATTTCCCTTTAAGATATTAGGTATTGCGAATATGAATCAAAATTATCGAAGTATAAGATTGTTCGGCTGATAAATTGGAGGTGCTGGGATCGATCCTCGTTCACCGAAATATTTTTGTTTTACGTTGTCAATGCAAATTCGACAATTTTGACTTAGATGCATAAGACCTATATCTCGAATGTTCGTAAATTGAATTGTTTTAATTTACATTAAACCGTTTGAATGCCCCCTCCCCCAGACAGTGATGGGGATGACGTCTGAACATTCAGTGGCGAAAAAGCTTCGAACACTCATCGATGATTTAGTGAACCACGATATCTTGTTCCCTCTCACGTTTCTCTAATATTCCATTGAATTGTCTGTTAAAGTCCGTATGACCTTGATAATAATTTTAAAGGATAAACTCACGCACGGCCGCGATTATGCAACGATATCAAAATTCTCCTATTTTTCTTTCGCAATTAGCTTTGTGTTCCGATGCGGACGTTCTCACGGTTTACCTGGGGGTCTCCGATGTGTACAACATTTATTTAAACTTGCTCATGAATATTCCGTGGACGAGAATGATGTTAAGTGCTTCTTCCCAGGAAAAACTGTTACTCGACCTGATCCTTTTGTTGCATAATTTATAATTTCACGGGGGAGTAAACCGGAAAACTTGGTCGGCGCGTTGCAACGACGACGCGGCCCGTGCGTCGTCCGGCGGGGGAATACGCGAAAGAAAAATTCAAGGGGAACATTTAATTCGGAACTTTCGAAGGCAGCGCTTCGCTCGACGGAGTGTATTGCGAAGTCTCCACGGACTGTTTTCCCACACGGGATTTTTCGAATTGTCTCTTTAACGCGATCCATCGTCGAACACTTTTTCGAAAGTACGGGAGCGGGTCTCGAACGAAATTCTAAGCGCGAACTTTAAATGGAATTCTCCTTGTTATTACGCTGTGGATAAACTTCCGGTGGAGGGCATCTTCGTGTTCGATTTACGGGGGACAATCCAGTTTTCCTGTTCTTCTCGTCCCAGTAACACCAAATTCCGCGGAAGTTTCGTCCCTGGTGTCTTGATTGTGAGTCAATTTTCGACGACAAAGACGCCCCGGTTCGTTGCGACGTTGGTTCGTTAGCGTTCACGGTCCGGGATTCTGGAGCTTTCATAGAAGATTTCGCGCCTCCTTCCTTCCTTTTTTGTTATGCAGATTGTTTCTTAGCTCAGAATTATTTACACCTATCGTTCGCGATGTTGCCATGTGGCTACGTACTCTAAATTGTGAAATAAAATATTATTATCGTGTATTTATTACTGCAGTAGTTTCTTCTAGTCTTGAATAGATGGCATGGCACGAATTTGAATGTGCATTTAAAAGTTTATCGGTAAAATAAGACACTATAGGTCCTTCGTCTCGTTCTTTTTATGGAATTCAAGTCTGGAGCATTGTTACAGATATAATAGAAACTTACAAAACTGTAATTTCTTTCAAATATATCAAGACGGTTTAATGATTGAAGGTATGAAAAATTGAATTTTATTTTGAATAATATTATAATGAGAATCATTATATATAACTGTGATAAAAGTAAAAAAATTGTCACATCATGATTGAGAAATGGCATTAGGCGGTTCCAAAATGTTAAAATATTCATGTGAATAATTTATATGTCATCTAATATATTATACACAAAAATACAACGAAATATTTCTTTAGTAACTTTTAGATAATTCGGGAATGGAAGGATTAACAAAAAAAAGCGAAATAGTCAACGATTTACTCTGACCACAACATATAATTACACTGACCGTATTCCATGCATTCTACTTTACAAAATCACAAACTATAGAGGTGTCGGTCATAAAGATCGATACATCTAAATTTTCTTCAAAGTCGAGCTAAATTGAAGATGGCATCGACGTCATCGCTGTGTCCGGCACAGTTGCGCGCATATCTGGGGGTGGGTGGATGGGGAGCGTAAAGGATTCACGAAATGCAGTTAACTGCTTGGAAACCGTCGTTGCGCCGACTCGTTAAGAGGCTTTGCGCAACAAAGCAGCTTTCTATTTCGCGGCCGGGTCCGGAAGATCTATTGTTTTTCCCCGCGGATGAGATTTCGGTGCGCCTGAAGATCCTTCTAATGGGCTCCATCGAAGGAAAGAGAGAGAGAAAGAAAGATAGAGTGAGAGGGAGAGTAGCAGGAAAGAAAATCCTACGCGCGCGGCTATACCGTAAACGAGTTTTTCCGATCGTAAAATCCGATTGGCTGAAGAGCATCTGCTTCTACGCATCGATTCTGCGTTCTCTGCACACCCTGCGCTCGGAGCAGAGTAATGTCCTTCATTAAAAAATAAACGGATCCCCAGCAGCCTGGAGTCTCAGAATTTCTATCGGGACTGTGAAACAAAGAATTTCTCGATCCGTCCTCGAGCGAGCAACGTTTATTTGATCGTGGAACAGTTCGACGGAAAATAATTATAGGATGGTTTTTGTCGAAAGACGAATCGTTTGAGGTTTTCGCGTCTCTCCCGAACTGGGATACGAATTTGTCGACGAAATCACGATTAATTTAAATAATCCTCCGGTTTCGCGATCTCTAGCCGCAGCCACGTGCATGCCGCGCCCCCGGTGTGGCAAGGATTTACGATGTGACACTTGCAAATATATACGCCGGTTCCGGGTGTTCCGTTGTTTGCCATTATGTAAACACGTGCAACGTCTATTGCTTCCAGCGTGTACAGGCGAGGCGAGATTGGTATCGAACACGGTGTACAGGGTACGGTGATTAGATAAGGGCGCTGAAACGAAAGAGACGATCGCGATCTCGACACGGTATCGTCGTTGCCCTTTTATAGAAAACATAGGGAATGAATTAGTGGTGGGTTTCTTGAAACGTAGAAACTTTGAAACCCCTCGAAACCCAAGAAAGTTTCCGAGTACCGGGAATTTGAAACATTGCACTTTAATCGTGATTCGAAATTTTTGAACTTGAGAGATGCTTCGTGAATGCTCGGTGATTGGTTTTGGTTTTGGTTTTTAGGATTTAAGATACACAGTAAAGACTAGAGGAGTGTTCGAAGGCTCATTTCCTCGGCACTGACACTCCCAGGTGTAACGCTGACTTTTGAATGAGGTTTAGTACAGTGATAAGGCTTGGAATTTTGAAGCCAATGATATTTGTGTTAGTCGCATATAACCATTAGTTTATGAAATTTTTAATATTCAGTACCGAGCAGCCTCCGAACACTCATTGAGAATTTTCTGTATGCAAATTTGCGATCGATTGTTATCGTAGAAGTGCAGGTTAAGAGCATGTGATCCGTGGGAGTTTGACTCAGTTCTTTCACACTTTATTTTCCAATTACGTATTAGTGTGCTATTTGGTGGTAGTAAAAAATAGGAACTGCTAAATTATCGATTGTTAGTGGTAAATAATGGATAAGTTAATATATTCTGATGATTTTGTGTCTGTTTTGGTTAACTACGGTAAATAAAGATTTATGCAAAAATTTTGTTAAGACCTCAGTTCTTGAAACATAATTAGTGTTTTGAGTTTCGAGCATTTAAAAATCAGGTTTCAATCCACCCCTAAAATAAATCTTCTGAAATATTCAAAATCCCGTAGAAGTTATATACTAAGGACACTTCCTTAACTGCTTGCGTTTCCGGATCGACGATCAGTAGTAAGAGAAACAGGGCATCCAATTATCACCCCTCGTCGATCCAATTCGAAATTCACACACGAACTATCAACTTTTCTTGTCCACTTTTCGAGTTTCTACCGTTCTCTAGACTTTTTCGAAACAATAATTACGATTATTCACGTGCGACGTTCGCATAAACTGGGATATTGATCGCGAGACCACGAACGCGCGAAGGGACATTTATCGGGTTGAACACTTGTTTAGCATATACCACGCGGCCTCCCCCTTCATTATCATAATGTATTCAGCGGCAACAATGATCCATCCGTTGCTGCATAACGCACACATATAAATAGTCATCCTGTTGGATACCGAATGTGTCGGCACGTTAATCGTTAATACAACGAACCAGGCAGCGTGCCGACAATCTCGTAATTTTCATTATTCGTCATCGAACGGTCGCGTTGTATTTACCCTTATCGTTCGTACAAAATCACCCGCCAGAGCAAATACGTCACGCCACCATCATTATCGCGTTTCTAATCACACTTGTTCCTACGCGTGGAAACACGTCTCCTTCGGCTTTAATCGCTTGGAATCCGTTCGTTAGCCGTTTCTGTTTAATGGTCCTCGACGCCAGTAAATTCGAGCGATTGTACGCAACTAGACGCCCTTTTGTTTGCTCTGACGTGCAGAATTTTTAAGTCTTGTTGCCGAGACGACAGTAGAGATGGGCTGCACAAGGTTCCTTTCCCCCAATTCGAAGCATGTCCAAAGTGGTCCTCTCTGGTTTATATTTTCACGCGTGGAACACACATACATGTACACGTGTTTTTTAATACGGTTTGGAAACGTTGTAATAGTTTTAGCTATCCGATTGTGGAAGCAACTGGGCAGGTGGATGTTCGAGTGTCAGGGACACTGTACTGTTGTTTAAACAGGTACAACAGCTTGCTACTATTCTGATCGTTGACAGATCTATTTTACCTGTGCAGTCAGTGGTGAATCTGGACTACTTGATGTGGTCAGGGATAGTCGTGTGTTATAGACTGATCATTGATAGTGCTATTCTACTTGTCTGCGACATTACGGTTCTATACTACTTTCTGATCGGGGGTGGACTTGTACAACTTATTTTCACTTTCAGTCTATACGGTCTGTTCTGCCTGATCATGGGCAGGTCTATACTACTTGTCTAGTCAGTAACTGGTCTATTCTACTTGACTGGTCATGGCTGTTCCGCATGTTATTGAGTCATCATTGTTTTTTCTGTATAACGATCCTCGAAGCCAGTAAATTTTAAAGATTGTACCTAACCAAACACCCTTTTGTTTGCTTTGACCGTCTAGCTTTTTGCAGCAGTGTGGCCAAAACAAGACTGGAGATTGGTTCCGCAAGGTTGCTTTCCCCCAATCCGAAGCACGTCCAAAGTGGTTCTCCCCTCTATATCGCGGCAAAGTGCCCGTCCGCTGTAAAGATAAAGATAAAGAGGCAACTTCCTACTGGCTTTGAATAGCCATTTTATTTCCTCCCGTCTATAGCGAAACGTTTCTGAAACACTTCTGTCCGTGGGTTAAGTTTCTCGTATAATTTTATATACGTATTCTATCGTATTGCGTTTTTGTGGAGCTCGCAGACGTAACATGAATCTATGGGCGATGGTTTATAAGACGTAGCAGAGATTGGATTATCTTCAAGATTAACTGCATCGACAGCGCTGGCACGAAATCTCAAATGACATTGTGCTTCTTAACTACATTAGCGGCCCACTGTACGTAGTGTGTTTCATTCATCTTCGCTACTCGTGTTGAATGGGAACATGGATAAACGTGTATATTAATACCGACATGTCGTATGGTCAGATTCACTGAAAGACCAGCAGCTATAATTTCGAAAAGTAATCAGTGTGACTGTAAATAAAAATAAATATCGAATTGTAAAATACAGTAATAGAAACGTAGAATATTCCGGAGCATGGTTTGATTTTTAATCAATGCCGAAGGACCGTGTCAAAAAAGTTTCTCGCGTACGAGATTCCCGTTCGAAATTACTCCTGTTCCAAGGAAGAGAACAAAGCAATACCTTTCCACGTTCAGATGCTTCGAAGCTTGTACCCCGGCTTCTGTCCATGTCAGCGGAGGTTTTACAGTTTTAATAATGTTTCCTGTGCTGCGATATTAAATTGCGAGTATCAACCTTTAACTCGTTAGAACGAGAACTCCGCTTTGCCATGGTATTTCGTTCTCTCCCCCTTTCTTACTTTGCAATTCCTTCGTACCTCTTTGCAGCTCCTACGATTCACGTTCTCGCTACATATTCACTTCAAATTGAAATTTTTCAATATTTCCTTGCGATCATGAACAAGTGTTTTTCAAGAACCTCAAATTTTATTCTCCATAATCAGTTTATCGATTAGCTTCTGCGAGTGTATCGCGGTGTTTTTCTATCGAAAATGGCCAGCGGAAAGGTGCCGAACTTTTACTGGTCGACAGATACTCGAGGAACCAATTTCCATCGATCAATTAGGAGGAGTACGAGATGGGCGTGACATTTTCGATGGAACATGATTTAGGAGCTCGAGATATCCAGGAAGAAATAAAATATCCTGTATACCGGGGATTTAAAATTTTCTTCTCGCGGAAATTGGAAAGATTAAACATCAAAAAATACTTTTCCTCGTTTCGTTGTATTATCGCATATTTTAACGATATTGTAATCGAATCTGATCATTCTGTTTCGACATTTCATCCAAATTCGGTAATTGCCACACGCCACAATCGTATTTGAGTTCGCTGTAAGTCACATAACAGATTTAATTCCGCGGGTTTATGCTCGTCACGCGTGCGCATCAATCAACCCCCACCACCACCAGATATTAATCGCGCAATAATACTGGCTAATTTGAATTTACTGTTAATTAACGCTGGGGCAACAGTTCCAGTTTACTATTGGCCCTAGATCAAACGTTTATCGCTTATTAATTACACGTTACCACGAACACGGCTGCTCCAGATATTTTGTAACTGCGGTGGGATTACGGCTGACATGTCACGCATTTGGTGTTCTACTTTATTTCTGCACCGTGCGCCGTTCGTGTCGCATCGATTTATCAAACACCATCTATTTCCGGAAGCATAAAAGATATTGATGTCACTAATAACACTTATTGCAACGTAGATTTCATTTAAACACGCACGCAGTAACATCATTTTTGTTCAATAAATTTAATCTCGATCTTAACGAACACCCTATGTACAGTAAATCGTCAGTAAGTGTTCAGAGGCTCCTCGGCACTGAGAGTAGACTGATTCCACGAGGGACCACCTCAGTGGGGATGAAATCTGAACACTCACTGCCGAGGAGCCTTTGATCACTGATCGATGATTTGCTGTACTTACTTTTCAGTAAATCTTTACTATGGAAATTATTCAGCATACCCTGTAAATCGGTCATTTGGCTACACAGGTCAGTCATCGACTATTTCAGGTAACACTATCCGATCAAACCCTTAGATAATTACACAGTACCCGTTAACATAGTACTCGTTTATTTTCGAATTTCGTACATTAGCCAATAGACCGTTACACCATTTGTCCTCTTCGTCACGCCGCGGACATTCCAAACGCGGTCTTGCTTCGCGCTCGATCACCGCGTCATTGAGTACGAAACACGATACGGCTCCGCCCGATTGTCGATGTTAAAGTTGTACAGAAAGGGGAAGGGGAGGACGTTCCCATTGTTTATGTAGCGATCGGATAAGTCGCCAGTGGTTTCAGTCAGCACCGGATTACAGAGAGCGCGGACGGCATCGATTGATAATATTCGCCATCGGGAGAGGACGCGTAAACCGGACCATTAAAGCGAGGTACCCCAGGAGGGACATAGAGGCGAATACTTCAATGATATTCGGACGTCACGAATGCATAATCAGTCGACGATGGGATGGTCGTTTGGAATTACCGGCGCATTGAAATGCCGTCTCTATGCTCTATCTAGCCACGGCCTTCCTGGGATCGCGCGTAAGAACGCCTCTGAAAGGGGACCGAAGTGTGAGTTTGCCCTCGCGAACGCGGGCGTGCGCGCGCCTACGTTCCTGGCCCCGGGAACGTTTTCATTCCCTACCTCGTTCCTCGAACGATGCCGGTACTAACGAGGATCGAAAACTTCCGCGGAATACGTGTCGATACCGAACTATCTCAATGGCCTCGTGATTTCCCCCGCGCCGCGAGCGAGACGCGCCAGGAAATCGCTCTAATCGATATTTCAGATTTCACCCAAGGAACGTATATACATAGGTGTTTTCCAATACCGTTTCGAAGCATTACATTGTCTATCCGATTATGGTAGCAACTGGGCAGGTGGATATTCGAGTGGCAGGGAAAAAGTTCTGTACTGTTGTTTACTTAAGTACAATAGCTTACTGCTGTCTGACCGTTAACAGGTCTATTCTACTTGTGCAGTCAGTGGCGGGTTTGTACTACTTGATCTGGTTCTGGATGGTTATATGTTATTGAGTGACCATTGATAGTTCTATTCGACTTACCTGGGATATTATGATTCAAAACACCTGTCTGATCAAGAGGTTGCCCTTGGTTTTCACTTTTCCCATACATCTCGTTACTGTCTGATCGTGGACTATTCCACTTGATCAGTCCTCAAGAACTGAATTTCAACTTCCTTATTAGGAACACACACATTCTATGGATTTTTACTAAGGGATACGATCCCCAGAGTGTTCGTAGTTCGCGTAATCGGATCCTCTATCTCGACTACCTTCTCCGATAAATCTTGGATCCGTAACCCGTCAAAACCGAAATCCCGAAAGATATCATGTAACTGATCTGACAAGGCTATACGCGCATTTCTTGAATTCCTGGAGACCGGATACCGTTAACCACTGTTGGATTTCCGCGTTTCACGTTTGCAAAGGGATCCAGTATCATCTATCAAGGGACAATTTATCGAGCATCGTATTCGTACGGAAGGTATTGTGAATTTTGGAAAGTATCGTCGGCGGAATAACAATCTGTCCGGCGATGATTTCCAAAATGCTTCCCTGCCATGTTGCCATGAATCAAGGCTTAATTATTATCGGCGGCTAATTAAAACGTCATTCACACCGGACCCGCGTGGCGGTCGCAGATAAGCAGTTTTATGGGGAAGCCGGTGAAAGGGCTCGTCGTAATAAATTTCTTCGTTATTGATTCCCTTTTCCCACCTCCCACGTGTTTTTCCGGTGATTTATCGTTTCTCTCGAAACAACGAATCGCGTATAGTGTCGACGCGATACGAATTATTTCGCCGTGGTTACGGTAGAAATGGTGTACGGAACCGCTTGAATTTTAATGGGGACGGGTGGCCACGTTTCCCGGATGTATTGTTGTTAAACGGAAGAGAAGTACACGCGTGAACAGGTGGTCGAGTAGGGCATATTAAGGGTTTTCGTTAAAAATTCGTCATTGCCAACGTTAGAGTAAAACCCATGGAATCCCACAATGGAAAGGTTCGTTCTCTTTTTATCAATTTGAATTACCATATTAATGCTCCTTTGTATGACTACTATGTTCGTGAATGTAAATGAATGGTTCGAATAATCTAGCGGATCCGTTCCACTCGATGTTCATTATGTAACATATAATTCTCGTTTTATTATGAGAAAAAGTATCTCTTGGGGAAGCTCCATTTGATTATTTCTAAAAAAATTGCTTTACTTGAATCAGGAAACAAAATTGTCCAGTGTTTACATAAAATCGATTAAAATTTCTCGCTGGGTGTTTTAGAATCTTTCTCGATCATACGTCTGTTGGCTCTTCCTGTCTCCGTCACCAAGTAAAATCCCAACACAATGGTAAAGATCCTTAAAGGTGATGGTGTAAGGGACTCTAGACACAGAAGCGCCACGATGCAAGTCAATCACAGCGGAGAGAACGCGTGGTTAATCGATTCCGGTCGCGTAGACGAGGTGTGTATGTAAATCCGTTTGTCAACGGGGAACGAATTTGAATATTGATTTCGCCGTTTGACGATTGACTCGATCGGCGTGCGGCGCTAATGCGATTTGTAGCCGAGGCGTTTTGTAGCGTCCCTGGCTCGGTTATTTGCACAACAATGTCCCGTCAATTAGGACTGACCAGTAATCGTCGAACACCCTCCGACTTCGCGACGATTGTGGTTTATCATTTGAGAAAGAATAGGTCCGCTTCCTGCCTAGTAGAGCCCTTTTGATCTATTGAATTCGCGAATGAACAATCAGTCCATTTTTGATTTTTTTTTTTATTAATAAATTGAACACACAGAGTTTTGATGTAATCCAATACGTCCATGGCTTCCTAGTCAGCTTTGATTCGCATCAGACAATTGCAATTTGGCAATTTGGAATATTATTTGCTCGAAATCACGGAAAACATTGGTCCTGTAGAAGCGTACTAGTGGCCCCAGGAATTTAATAATCCGCCCGAAATTCGGAAAATTGAGACAGGGAGTTCTATGAAATAAACCGTTTGTCCGCGGGTATCCACAAATGAAACACGTTTCAGTTTCGAACAACGAAACGTGTCGCGAATTAATGAAAAGCGAATTAATCAGCATTTATGTTCGCCGGCGATCCATTTGTCTAATTCTTTTCGTCGATACAATTTGCGAATAATTATTCCTGTTATAACGATACTGTATATCGAAAACGACGAATACACGACTGTAGTTCTATTCTCGATTGCGTTTATTTTGTTTCGATCGCTATCGTGAATATTTGAAAGTGAAATAAATTTATTTAAAAATGAATCATTGCATTTATCATATACATCTCGGGAATACAGTGACTCACGTATTCGTTCATATACATTCAAAACTACAATCAAGTGTACAAATTTTCATACAGTTACTATTTAAGCATCTTCAGGATTTTTATTTTTATCATGCGTTCGTGATAAATTTTTCTTAATTTCGAAGATCGAGTCGTAGTTTGTTATGCAATCTGGTGAAATAATTGTAACAGTCTTCCGTAAAGAAATTTCTGTTTTAATATTCCTATGAACAGCGGTGCCTAGGTACGTTTGGATCTTTATGTTTCCTTCCTTGTAAAGATATTTCGATGAAAATTATTGAAGTAAACCTGTTTTTTCATGTCACCAAATATAAATAACTCCTAGCTGAAATTCGATTTATAAGTTAATGATTTAGATGAAGCTTTTAAGAATTCGGGTTCAAACGGACCCGGGCACCGTCGTTCTGGAATCGAATAATTACCGTCAACTTACCGCCGTCCCTATAATTTGGCTATGATAATTGTCTCCGTGTTTCGAGGATTGTCTGTTCACCGGTCCACCCGTTCTTCCGCGAAATTATGCCTGTTCAGGCTCAAAATATCTCGACAAATCATTACGGATTAATCCGAGCTTCCGGTTACCCCGGCAGCACGATGAAACTGGATAATCCACGGCCCGGGATATAAATTTTAGCTGCTTACGTGCCAGAAACGCGCAACACCGAAGTCGCCCATAAATCCCCCCTCCTCCCCGACATCGTGCTTTAATGGACTGTTTAACAAAGTCGCTCGCGTCGAACCCCTCCGCCCACACACGGGAAAGACCGGACGGCAGTCGGAAAGACCGTTCGACGTTTCAACTATTTCGTGCCCGTACACACTCAGACACGTTCGCCATTAACTTACCCGGAAATTCCGTCCCGAGCGCGTGTATCGACGTGAACGGAATTGATTTCAGAAAATACTTGCGACAGCGATATGTAAAGCGAGAGCCGAGTTAACGGCGACAGAAAGAGCAGTCGCGTAAACTGAAACAAGTTCTAGGGAGGCGACTGAATTTAACTTGGGCTATTTATGGTTCTCGTAGCTTCGTGAATAGTCGAGAATAAATTAATCCCCTGCGATGATAAAGAAATTCCATTGAGAGACATTTCACACTCGTAATAATTTGATTAGATTACGATTGGAAATTACAGTAGTGTTTCGACAAGTAGAATGGGATCTTAATGGCCAGACAAGATGAGTGGTACAACAGGAGCATATAATTCGTGAAGCCAGTGACCAATTCCTATGTGACAAGAACTGTTGTCTATGGTTTAATCAACGGCTTATCTGCAAACGGTTATAACCCACGTCTGACCACAGAAATCCACATTCTACTGATCCTGGGAAATATGTATAGTATGCTGCCTAGCCATGGTAATGTCATATATGCAAATGCTATTGCTTAGACAAATACAATACCGGCGAAAAGTATGGGACCAAAGCTCAAGACTGATGGAACAGTAACTCATTATTCTGTTAAGAGAGTCACGTAAATAGTGACGCAACAAATACTGTATACAAAATTAATTCCACACAGTTTTAGCGTAGTACTTTTATTAAATCTTTATAGACTAATAATTTTCTCTGTCTTTAACTATCAGATCTGGTTCGAAACCTTGATCGGTAGTATAGATCTCTAATCACCTGTCCGACCACACAGAGGTTCATACTACTGCATCAGAAACAACTTCCTGATCTACTGTTTGGAAATGGTTGATCCTATTCTATTACAAGACCCGCAGCATCATCGTTCCACTATCTTACCAAAGTTCACGTTCCCAGCCCTTTGACGATCCCGTCGGATGCACTATCAGTGTCGTAGGGTGCTGGTCGAAGCGTTCACCGATCTTCTCGCGACGGTCGTTAGAAATTTCGTTAAGATCCCTTCGCGGACCAGCGTTGCTGGCCTCGCTGGGTTCGGGTTATTAGGTTAAGCAAACTTCCAGTAACTTCGTTCGGTTGGGACCGGTCACGTACCAGTCTGGTCGAAGCACGATTGAGCCAATCACGCGGCTCTCTCCTTCCTCCCGAGAGCTACCTAGATTTTTCGCCTCGGCGGACCCGCCGAAATGCTTCCGGTTGCAGATTCTCCGACCGTGTTCAGTGACACGATTCCATCCGCGGGGAATTCACCTTGGAAAATCCATGTGGTACCTCGTATACAGCCTCGTTCACGAGGGGAGGAGAGGGGGTGGGTAAACGATTGGTGACCGTAAAGCACACCCGGTCTGGCCGATTTATTCAAGCGGCTGGAACAGTGTTTATCAGCGGCCGTGGAGAACATTTCTCGTTGTCCCGTGATTCTCCTCGAGTCACGCATCAAACGATTCTTTGTTCGAAATTCGTATGAAAGATCGGAAGGGTCGATTTCAGCCGCCCATTGTTTTATTCAATCCTATCGCTGGTATTTACTCGTGTTAGCGGGGGTAGCAGCGATCGTCGAGAAGTTTTCCATCCGTGAATAACCGTCGACCCGGAATTCCAGAGTAATCTTATTTCTTCTCGGTGGGGGAGGACATGGTGTTCGAAAGTTCCTCGCGAAATAACTCTGCCGCGGATGAGTCACGGCGATAAAAGTGTCGGTGAAATAATAAAGAGCAACGGGCAGACGGTTTCAGGAGCATTTTCAGGAGAAAGTGGGTCAGAGGTATGCTTAAGTAAAAATAGACGTGTCTGCCGGGAACGAGATTAAAACCTGTGAACGTCCACTGTTTTCTTCGGCTTGCATGCCGAATGCGCCCGGAAGAACGTGTTAAGCGTGTGTATGTGCGCACACCACGAATGTGCTTAGTACAGCTTTCCAGCGTCTGACTAAGAACGTGTGTATTCCACTGTCTGGCTGGAAACATTCTTATTTCACTGCTGGACGCAGAATTCTCTCACGTTCTACTAGCCGACAAGGTGCAATTCGGATTGTACCGGCTAACGAGGAACGTGCGTATACTACTGCCTGACCTGTAACCGTCACATTTCACTGTCTTATTTGAAACGACAATAGATTGTCTGAGATAAACTAAATATTTTATTATGAGACTATAGTATTTTTCAGTCTACGTCTGATCATAAACGGGGTAACCGACTTAAATTGACTAAATCCTACTGCCCATCATGAGAACAGTTTTAATTTGTTGGCTGACCAGACACAGTGCTATTGTACTTGTTCAACCACTAGTATCGATGCATACCATATCTTTAATACTGAGAGTAACGAAATTCGCGATAACAATTTCCCCTATTCTGTACCATATGGACATTCGCGAATCTAAAAATATTCAGACAATGTGGTCAGCGCAGAACGATCTTCTGGCGTTTCTCGTTTGCTCGTCGGTTTCGCTTTGTCGTAATTAATACGCCCGTTTGAATGGTTAAGAACGACGTAATTTCGGTTTGAATGGAACGCGACGGGAGCTCGTTTCGCGTAATTTGTATTTGAAACGTCACTATTGTACCCCTTTCTTTCGTTTTATCGCCTGGTACGTTCGGCAAAAGATGAATCGCGGGAAAATTATGATTCTGTCGGAACGCAACACGAGAGAACGAATTTTCGAAACGTTTCCCTAGGGGGGAAAAATCTGTGGGTTCGCGGTAAAGACCATTGTGCCTCACGTCGGACGTTCGTTTACACATCGCATATATTTTTTCTGTTACGTACGTTAGTTAGCGTGGCTGACTCAGCGGTTAAGACGGGACCAGGTAATTATAATTTGCGGACCGTGCGGGTAATAAAAAAGCTGTGGAACTTTCGGTCACACTTCAATCAACATACTAGCTCGTTGTCCGAATACATGTATTATATCGATGTAAAAACGAGTGACTCGATTTTTCTAAGTTCTTTTTCGGAATTTTTTCGAAAAATCTATCCAGGATTTGGAATGACCATGAATCACTGAATATGGAATTGAGTTTATCAAACGCAGCGACAGAAATCAAATGTGTAACTACTTTAATTAATTTTGCCCACGCATTGTACTAAAATGGGATATAATTCCATAGTAAAATATAACGGCGAACTCGACTAATTAATTGTTAATTGGTTACCATGGAGCAGTTCGAATTCATTTAGGAACGTAATTGTTGGTTCAAGTAATTCATAGTTTATTAAACCGTGGGATGTAGAAATTGATTTGGTTCTAATTTTAATCAATTTCGTTGAATATATCGACGAAGAGTAATTTTATTTGGAGTTCTGTTACAATGTGTTACAATATACTCTGAGACGGAATTTTGTCCCCTCGGAAACATTATAGCTGCATGGTAGCCGCCTTTTGTTAAGTGAACCCTTCAAAGGTCTTTTAATAATTCTGCTAATAATGACGGGGTAATAACAATTTTTTCTCTTGCGACTTATTCTCACGAACCTAGAGTTTCCTCCGTTTTCATCGCGTCTGTCAGCAGTGTCACGAGCAACAGCACGCCAAGTGAAACAGTTTCGCGCGAGGCAATGAATTACTTGAATAAAATTCTCTTTTCGAGCTCCGTCGACGAAAATTTATCGAGAAACTTTGTCGAGTTTATACAAGAACGATCGCCTAGTAATATCTCGTTGGTGCATAAATAAATAACGAAAAAAGAGGTCGTCATGCACACTATGCAATTCGAGTTTCAAGCAGAATATATTTTACCTTGTCAACATAATAATTTCATTCATGAAATATATCATTTCGAGGTACAGTGTACAATGAAAAGGTAACTTAATAAGTGTAAATTACCTTTGTAGTTCAATTTACAGCTTTACTTTCTTTCGGAAATGCAAACAATTTAATTGCTAAGAGCTCAATTGAAAATTCACAGTATAGTTTATTGTAACTATGTCCTTTTACGTAGAAAATTTTCTCATAAAATGTTAATTTCTCGTACACATTTTCGAAATCTAATTTTGAGGACAAAATTTGATTTTACGTTACTGTTTATTTACTAATCTGTAATTTGAAAGAAGCACGTGTCACTGTGCGTAACATTAATAGGATTGAATTCAAAGAGAATAATGGATGATTCCCACGTTGTAAAGCAGTTTTGATATCGTTTTTAATTTCGTTAATCCGTCCCGTGTTCTGTAAGTGTGCGAGCCATTAGCACAGCTGAGGCAGTGTTCGAATGAATCCTGCATATTTCAAACGCGGAAACATTTTACAAGCTCGATATTTCGTTGAATCGCAGTTCGTAAAAATATTTCCATTTCGATGGCATCCAGTCATACATTAAAGAGGGCACAAATGGATTCCCTAAAAAAAACAGATTTCAAGGGATTAAATATTCATATATTCTGTTTCCTCTGTTGTTCGACAAGTTGCTTTCGACAAAAATTTTCAACCCTTCCATGACTTCTCTAATACATATAATATTTACTTTTTGTACATATATAAATATAATATTCGTAAATATTAAAAAATATCTATTATTTCTTCAAATTCATTGCAACGAGGGGTTGACTTTATTTAACCCTAGTGCACTGCTAGGTTAAATTTTAACCCGAATTCTGATATTAACTTTTAATTGTGTTCTCTATCAAAAAAATTGTAAATTTATTTGACACCAGTATTTCACATAATAAATATCAAGTTACAACATGTAATTATATTTCCCGAATTCGATTTTAGCTCTTAGACCAAATTTAATTCAAGGAATAGTAATGCAATTATTTATTGAACAGTCCACGATGGATTCAATTCTATCCAGTAATTGCTGAAATTGCGCTGTTGTCATCGAATTTCTATAGCGACGAATTCGAGCGATCTTCACGGAAGTTTGACTTCGCGAATTGTAGGGGAAGTGGATATATATTAGAGATAGCAGCGATGTGCTCGCGGACACGTTGTTGAGCTTAATGAGACTGCTGTTTGTCTCGGGCGTGAGTTGTGGCCCTTGTGACTTGCCTCTCGGCAAATGTAATTAACGGACGACGAAAATAACTAAGTCGCCCCCCCCCCGGAACTTATTCGGACAGGTTTCACGATGAAATATTTCGGACGGTTCATTTATATTGCAACAGCGTCGGGACGAGAGCAGTTAATGAAATTCACGTGAGCTTCTGTGTCCACGCTTCTGGATTATAAGAAATTCTACATATTACATAACAGACACACTCAGCTCTGTCAATATTAGATTACCAGAAGTTATTAAAATGATATTAACGTTTTGGTACGTTTGTAACATCGGTAACAATTGTATGACAGTAGAATAAAAACTTAATTTCATGTGTGTGGTTAAGGGTAAGCCGTATTTGAGTTGTCTGACGTAATACAGTCCTGTTCTACATATTTTACGTATTTTCTGGGTACAACTTATTCTTTACCAACCGTACTCTCGAGCCGACCGGTTCCAACTCTTAAAAGTAGTATCTCCTTTTTCATGTCTGATTAATGACGTTCCTATTCTACTTCAATAACGAGAAGTGGTTTATATTCTGCTTGTTCGACCAGTCATTGACAAGAGACATAATAAGATGTATTTAATGAATTCTCCGTGAAACATTTCTTTGCATTGTCCTTTGAATTACATTATAACCTATTCTATTCACATTCGGCAATTATTGTCCATCTTTTGAATAATATGCGGTAGTTTGGTTTTACTAATATTTCAAGCGGCATTAAACAGTACGTTTGGGCTGCTAAATATAGAATTCTGCCAAGGTATAAGCTACGGTGCGCGATGTACAAAGTTTTCGTGGATCAACCGGAGAACAGTGGGAAGAGAGACGAATGAACGTGTACATAAATTCGACGTTGGGGCATGTATTTTCGGCGCTTAATTAAATCCATCTGTATTTGGACGCGGAAACGTTTAATAGTCACGGAGAACGCTGCTTTCCTCCTCTAATTGCCCTTCTGGAACAAATCTCTTAGTAATAGCCGGTGGCAAAAAAATTTCACCACCCGTAAATCCTGCGCGAGCGATAAAAATTCACGGGTAAAAGAAGTCCTCGAACGGTGTACGTCGCAGCGTGGGAAGGAAAAACAGGAAATGGTGGAAGGGAAGAACGGAAAAGCCTCGGTTGAAATGAGATTTACGCGGTTTATATAAACCGTAATTGAAATGACATTATCATGGGCCTTGAAGTACCTTTTTGAACACTTACAAAAATCATGAATTCATTTTCGATAAAAAACGATATCATTTTTATAACGAAGCAGATAATAAAATATTCAATTCAAAGTATATTGTAATTAATGTTCCTTCTCGTTAGAAAATTCTTGAAGGTAATATACTTTTTAGATAAGGTTAGTCCTTAAATCCTTGAGATAGCGGCAAATATCGTGGAAGGTGCAGGTTAAATGAACAGGCACGATTTACTCCGCGGAGAGAGGGTAGATACAGGTAGATAAATAAACGTCTTTATTGGACGTAGATGAGATAGTAATGTGCTTCAGTCGTACGTTTTCGAAATGAGGAAAATATTTCTCGGGGAAACCTTGGTTGTGGTTCTGGGCCGCCGTGCGTTTACCTTCTTCCTTGGTAATATCTTCAAATATAGGAAAATTTATTTCGAGGAAGCTCAAAAAAAAAACGAATTGAGTGACGTATTCTGATTGGTCCTGACTTGAAGCTTGTCGTAAAAATCTCGTTATAAGGACACGGCAAAGTAATTTAATTTATGAAGTCATTGGAAAATTGAATTGTTGGAGTTCCTGTTGCCATCTTTCTTTTTTGTTTTGAACTTTTGGTGTTTATACAATTTTGAAAGGGTGATAGTTAATTAAGTAGAATGGGAGCATTCATCATCTGCCAGATAGAAGTGGGATGTTTGACTAAAACGAGCAGAATCAATGTAACACAGATTAGGGAAATAAAATACAATTTACCTCGGTTAGCTCAATAGAATCGATGTGTTCCTGGTCAGCCGAGTTGTATGCAATTGGTCGTGGTTAGCCGACTAGAACGGAATTGTCATTGTCCACTCAAGTAGAATACAATGACTTGTGGTCAGATGGCGGAATCAGGTTTACCTCTAGTCAACAAATTACAATAACACTGTTTGTGGTTTCATAAGTAGAGTACACTAGTATACGACCAGCCAGCTACAATCTATCGAACAGAAGGCTATTACTGCTGCTAGAAAATATGAGACAAGTCAGCCTTTCAACAAATAAGTAAAATCGTCGCTATCAAGTGAATAGGGCAGAAAATCAGAAAAGTACTGTCATTAAAAATGAATAGAAAATGGATACATACAATTTAGATCTCTTTTACGAAATTGGTTGTTTAATATTGCTGTGACATGTTTTATTTTCTTAAAACCGATTACCGGAGGGTACTTTCAGATTTTATAATTGAATCTCGAATGTCTTTCACGTTCTATAACGGTCATTTTCCTTACGCGACTAAACGAGGTGAAAAAGGAAGGATTATTGGTGGGCCCGCACGCTTCTCGTGAAGAGAACCGTCTAGAAAGTAATTTCCGCGGAGGACGCGTCGTAAGGTAATTCTGAAGTTTCATCGTCGGTTTTATCGCTGTTCGTGTAGCGCTGTCGTAAATAATGCCGCCCCTTGACAAAAAATATGAAAACTGGAATATTTTACCTGAAAGCGATTCAAATGAACGTGAACTGAAAAGTAGACAAGAACGCATACGATAACATACAACCGGGATAATTGATTTGCGTGTAACATCCATCACGAGCTAATTGATGCAGAAGATTGCAGGAAGAATAAATGATATGTCCCTGAGTGTATTTAAAAAAAAAAACAAGAAAAGAAATCACAACAGCGTTGTAATATCGTGGTTAAAATACCGTACGGATCAGAGGAAGACCAAGCCTCGTATAAATTATACTTGCGCGGGACAGTAACGAGGGGTGGAAATTTCGCCGGGGCGCTCTGACCCGGAGCTCGCTGAGTTATTGTCCGAGCAATTTACGAAACCGCAGCTACGAGACGGACAACTTTTCCACGGGAAGAAGGTTCGACCGAAGAATGCAATTCTTTCTCGCGTCCGTTGTTGCGTTCCATTCCCTCGACTGTCCGGTGCGTGTTAAGGATACAGTTCTGGGACGATAAAAACAAGAAATAAGGTTCACGAGAAGGGGGAATATGGTGGATAAAAAAAACAGTTGCGAATGGAAGATGTTTTGTGAACAGGAAAAAGGTGTAAAGTGACTGGGACGATATAGAAAGTTTTGAAACTATTTTTACAACCTAGAATCAGTGCTTCGTGGATTCGTGCCATAGAAATAATATTTGCTTGTATAGAATTTGTCTGGTCATCAATGGGTCGTATACTACTCGTCGGATATACCACTGATCATATGCTACTCGTCCGATATATTACTGATCATTTACTACTTGCGTGATCAGTCACTGATTACTAGATAGTGGTAGTAGAAATTTACCATTACCTATCAATTACTGACCTATACTACTTATCCCGTAGAACAATCATGTTCTCGACGATACTGATCAAAGAAATCTGCTCCCAACGTACTACGAGTGGTGTTTCCAAATTTCTAAGAATTGTGTTATAAATTATTTATTTTATTAATTTTCGGCCATATTACATTATAATTTTTTAATATAATGTCCGCTTAATTGTATGCACATGTCCCAGTGCAAAATTAGTGTATTTTTGGCCATCTGAAAAAATTTTTTACAAAATTAACACTTAAAAACACATCTCTGTTCGCTAAGCGACTAAGTCAATCTGATCGACGTTAACTAACACCGTTAGGCAAAACCTGTCAAGAACTGTCTGTACCTGAAATCATTAATCATTACTCCTGCATTATTCAGCCAGATCTCGCAATTCCCAGAACTTTGGAAATACCCATTGTACTAAATTAATTATTTTATTACGAATCACCCTGTACAATCGTAGAAGACCCTAACTTCCCGATGTTTCCACCGTTTTAGCAAACTTGCTTCAATTTACCGACTAACGAAAGTTTAGGTGACGCGACGGGGATGAAGCCAAAATTGTCTCGATAGACGAAGAACACGGGGGCAAAAAGTAACGCTTGCCGTGCTGGCGTGAAACGGAACAAGATTACCCGTTGTCCGACACAGGGCGGCTTTGGTTGCGGCTGGTTTTCATCGTGGCCCTGTCGAGCCGTCGTGTCCGCGTAATGAAAATTCATACACGCCGCGTTAACTTCTCTAATGACCCGTCGGAGCCGCCTAACGACCGCGCGCCGTTTCCACCGGTCGCGACGGTTCGGTGACTTTTTTCGACCGTCTGTGCCGCCCCCTTTGCTCGCCGCGCGACTTCTTGTAAATCTTAATTCGCGTCCCGACCCTCTCTCCACCTTCAAGGGAGACGGATCTTACCCCGGTAATTGCGTTACCCGCACTTTCTTACCGGCGCGGCACGGCGGTCTTCTTAATTTCTGATAATTTTGTCGCGATCACGGAACCGCGAGACGACGAGGAAAGCGTAACGAAACTGTAATTGCGATCTTTTTATTTCGCCACGGAGGAAAGAAGTTGGCGGCGCAGAAAAGACCAGCGGTGTCTTAATTAAGGCGGTCTAAGGGCGCGCAATTAGTTATTGGATGGCTTCGTAGTTCGAACTCTGTGGTTTGTGGTCGAGAATAGTTGAGGGTTATAATTAGATGGTGCGCGTTTTGGATTTCTGGATACAAGTAGATATTCAAGGAATATTTAAGAATGTTTATACATTACTTGTGACTAGAGTAAAGTACAGTATTTATAGAGGAGTTCACCTAGGTCTAATCCTTAGTGCTGCCTAAGCTAACTAACTTGGACTTAATTCGAACATAACTTAGCCTCCAGATAGACTCAACGTAGACCCAAATTAATTCCTGCTTAGACCCAACTTCGCCTCAATTTGACATCAACTTGGTCACAATTTGGCCTCAACTGAGCCTCTACTTCCACTTACCGCATACCCATCCCAATGTCATTCCAGACTCAAGTCAGATCTATCTCGGACCCAACTTAAATCTAATTCAAAGCACAACGAGACCCAACCTTCTCAACGAAATCCCGCCTGTAGCGTATTTTTTTCGTTCTATTCTTTAATCCTTCCGTCTCACGGTTCGAATTCCCTTTGAATGAACCCCGTGCGAGCAGGCAGGAACGCGTACAGAATCTTGACGCAGCGAGGTAGAAAAAGGCTCGGCGTATCGGGTTACGTTCGCGAAACTCTCGTTTACTTATTCATCCAAATCTCCCCCGGTTGGCTTTCTTTACCCCCGGTCGCTATCTGGCTCTCCACTGCTTTTTCACGGGCTTCATTCGGTGCGCCGGTTTCCTTATACAATTTTATCGTGCACTCAGGATTTAGAGCGGGCGATTCCTTTGTATCGGGTCGGAGGTTTCGCGGCGATGTAGCCCCCCTCCTCCACCGCGACGACCACCCGCGCCTTGCACCCTTTCGCTATCACGTCTCGGGCCACTCGAAAAGGGATGAAACCCCGCCCGTAATTTGCGAGAGGGATGCACTGCACGCTGCGAGCACATTACAATTTTATCGGTGATCTCTGGCTGCTATTTACGTGACTAAAGTGTTCTCTGGACCACGTCCTCTGGCCGATGCTTTTTTCATCATTCGTAAAAAGCCTAGTCACGGTTACTCCAGGTGGAGGAGAACGGTTGGGACTGAATTCCAGATGGATTAGAGCAACGTGTGGTGCTTGGAAGTAGTCTTTAAACTACTTGGACTGTTCTGATCACTTGCAGTTGTACTATTCAGGCTGCCACATTTTATTTACACCCTGTGACGTGTGATTTTTTCCTTTAGATTTATATTCTTACTGCCAATCCCATACATACTTTATATCATAGAAGAGAAATACTAGCAAATGTTACGAGGAAGTAGTTTCAACTTTAAGCTGTATATATGTCTAGGGTAAACATTTGTAATAATATTAGTGACATAATCATTACATACGCATAAGTATTGTAAGTAAACTACCAGATGTACTGAATTTCAGTGTAGTTGCTAATGGTTATTAAGCGAATGCAACTTTATGTAAAGAAATTTAAAGAAGAGTTATCGTATTCATTATCGTATTCCATTTAACAGAGTTTTTGCTCTGATATTACGGTATTTATAAACCGAATTTCGTTTTCCATACCCATGTTGGATGAATATCAGGTTTTCAACAGTTTGCCTTGTTATCCAAACCTCTCGAAGAATAAATCTGGTTGTGGTGGATTCATATTTTATTTATCTCAACAGATTGTAGTTGTAGATACGCTCGAAAACATCGTAGCACCTAATCGGTGCGTTTCCATTTCCATATCTAACTTCGGCGATTCCGAAGGTGTGTCGCGTGGAAAACAACGAAATTTACGCGCGGAAGGTTTCCTCGGTCCAGCAACTTTCTCCATTAATCGTACGCTTCCTGAATTTTCGTCGGCCACTACCCCCTCGACTAATTAATAATTACTGAATCATAACGTTGCCATTCTTTACAGTACCCGTACAGAGTAAATCATCGCTTACTACGTTGTTTTAATTGTCTGATCAACGTCTATGTAATACTATTTGCTAAGAGTCGGTGTCATTTTACTTCTTATAATGTTTACATAATCGTAATTGTAATGATAAGTTTTAATATTCAAATTTATTCTTAATGAAAGCTTTTCAGTTTCAACCCATCGTTACACGATGAACCCGTTCACGTAGCAAGCACTATGGCGGCGTCCATGTAGTTCGAATAAATTTCGATAATCCTGATTTAACCATTTCGGTTACCTCTCGCGGTCAAATTACTTTGATAATCAACCAGGACGTGGCGAATAATGAGCGAGTGTATTTAACCCCGTATCAGCCGAAACGTGGTTCCTTGACTCCACTTGCGTCTAGTGAATACCTTGAATACTGGTGTCCATGTAGTATATATTTAGAGACAATATTAATTAAAGGATGTACAGTCATTTGTGAAGTGTAGTTAAAGCATCAGGAAAGATTCGTTTCTGCTTTTGTTCTATATTAATGTATAATTTTTCTGAACACTATATACAATTCTATGCAACTCATTTGGATCTTATCTGACTCGTCTTCCATTGCTATTTCCATAAAATTTATTTCATGGATGCCAGTTTCTATTAAATTCGACCGGAATTGATAGCAGTGCGCAAATATCTATTGATTTCATATGCAATGTTGCTGGATGATGGGATTTTTCATAAAGTGTCGTGCATGTATGCAATAGTATCGTTGCACCAGCTAATTGGATTGTTCCGTTGGCCTGAAATTATGGCTAATTGAAGGATTTGCGTAATGCTCGTTACCATGGGATGCTATGGCAACGTATGATCGATGTTATACTTAACGAAGCTTATGTTTCACCAGTTATCTGTCAGTTAAATGTCTATTTAATTTCAACATGTTGTCTAGAGACCAGGTTTTAATACAGACTTGTATGCTTTATCAGTATAAAACTATGTTTAATTTCAACGAAGATCACGATCAAGTCGCTCGAAGTTTTTCAAGGCAGCTGCGGATTCAGGTCGGGGTTTCGTTATTAGCTAATTATGACTCGAAAGGTCTCCGGTTTAATTAACATAAATTACGTTCGTTATACACTCCGGCTACACCCTCGTTTCGTCCCATCAAATTACCCTAACTTGAAATGATAAATTGAGAACGCAGTACGGATCATCTGTATCCGCTACGGGATCGTTCTTCGAATTCACATCGAGCCTACAAATAAAAATTTCGCACGTATAATGTTGCCGAATCAAATAACACACCGCTGGAAACGGAAGATCCTCCTTGGACCTCTTATAATTACAGTAACTATAATTAAAGAAGTTAATTAACTGCTCCTGAGGTTCTAGTTTCACTCGTGTCAGAAATGGTCAATTTAAAGTATGTTTATTGTTGTTTGAATTGCATAAAAGAGGCAACTCTGGTTGCGCGGTTCAGTTTTCTGCAACCTTGTTTTTTTTAGGATTGCAGTATACCGTTACATGCGGTTGAAATATTTGTCGACGTGTATATTTTATTTCTGAATCAATACCCGTGAATATTGCATACGTTGGGAATAAGCATCGGTAAAAATACAGGGTGTCCCATTTAAATCGACTCACTCGAATATCTTTGAAACTGTTGACGATGTTAAAAAATGTTTCAGACAATAGTTAAATGGCATCAAGAACCACACTTTCTGATGTAATTTTTTTCTAGAGGTGATATAAAGATCAACTTTGTTTTATTAAACGGAATCGTATATTTTTTGAAGCACGAATTGGCCACAAGTGACTTAGTACGTTATGTAGAGAATGAGGTTTAGTATCAAGTAATGCATTCAGGAATATACGATTCCGTTTAAAAAAACAAAGTTGACATTCATATGACCTCTAGGGATCCACATAGAAAAAAGCTACTTACATCAGAAAATGTTCCCCCCATACCATACTTCTGTCTGAAATATGTTTTAATATCATCAATAGTTTTGGAGACATTCGAGCGGGTTGATTTACTTCGGACACCGTGTATATGCACGAAAATTTCAAGCGAAATATCCCAATTTACTAAGAACTAATTATGTCTAGATAAACGTGTCTAATCAATATTCACCATTTATACCTATAACGGAACACACTGCTACACTATTACCCGTTTCTCAACACTCGAATCAATCTCTAATGCTATTAATTATTTATTTACCTACAGTTTGACTCATTTGTCGGATGGTTGCTGATTCTTCTACTTACCGTACCTATATAGTATCGAAGTCATTATGGCGCACACTGGAACAATTCTACGCATCTCTATCATTCTTGCAGTCTATAATATGTACAATACATATTTTAGTTTTCACGAGATCATCTCCTCGCAACGACTTTTCGAGTTTCGCAGTTCCGCAGAAATATCCAGAAAAATGGTATTCGGTGTGTTTCGTGGGCCGGACATTTCGCGTCGACGAACTTATCCGCGAACGCACGGTACTAGCGGGTAATAATGGCTCGAACGACACTCGAGGATGGTGACATTAAATCCGGTTATGTTCCCCCTACCACACGGATCGGGAATAAAATTTGATAAACCGTCGATCCCCGCGATGAAAACGCAGATTCTCTGATTGCATCGTTTTTACCATTTCATTCTGCTGTCGTGGGCCGCGAGAGTGCCTTTAAAAATAGATGTTCCGCCGGGCAAAAGCCGCGTTCGAACTGTCCCGTGGCTTTATTCAGTTGAGTTCAAGGAAAAAGTAGCAAGGCTATAGAAATTTCATGTTTTTACGATCTGTACGCGTTAAACGTCGAGGGAAGATCACTTGTATGCATCTCAATAAAAATTCACATTTTCTTTATAGAAAAGCTGCACTTTAAAGACCGAAGAATGCTCCCAGGTATTAGGTGATCACGTCTATATGTAACTTCTCTGTAATATCCACGGACCAGTTGGCAATAAGCCGATTTATTTCCCTTGGACCATCCTCTATGGCTACACAAAAAATGGTAATACTGAAGTTACCAAGAGCTTCATAATCGTTCATTCCGAGCAGGTAGTATATTCCCGTGGAAATTCACAACTTATTTATTCTACCACTCACTCCCCTCCATTCTCACGGAATTAAACCTCTTATAATAGACCCCATAGCTAAAACATGTAGTGGACTTATCCGGAAATGTATAATTCGACAACAATGTACCGATGCTGCCCTGGTTATATTCCCTTTAAAAACTCCACTAACAATGCTCAGTTAATCTTTCACCTGAAATAGCGGATTATGTTCTTTTTAATTCCTTTCAACGATTCGCTTCATCGTTTTGTCGACTGCAATTCGCGCACAGAGATTCATCTGCGATCGGAAAATGGAATAAACGGTAGAAGATATTTATTTTTGAGAAAGACTGAGCCAGTTTTGAGATAGCTGTGGGGACGTTTTGTTGGAGGTTTCGGGGGAAGAGGCGACTGTAGAACGGTTTCACGGTGACTAGTAGTAGCTGTCGGACGCTTGGGGATCGTTGGACAAGGGCCGCGTTTGTCGCTTGAATCGGTGCGGACGAATAACTTTGCATACACGGTGGCTAAACGTGACCCCTCGGCTAGAAGATTAAGAGGGACGATAGCCGTGAAAACGCTTCGGGGTAGCTGCTCTGTGTGCATTCTGCGCCCATCTCCGCTCCGGCTCCCTTGGTGCTGATGATAAAAACTGTTTTACACGTCCCGGTAATATAAAGTGTCTCATGATGTCGGTGGAATGTTCCTGGGCACTCAGGTTTTGTGGAATGGCAGAAAAAAATATGAAAAGCAGAAGAAAACGATCATCTATAGATTCGATAGACTGTGTAGTTACTGTACGAAGTATACAATCTTCTTTATTTCCAGCGAATCATCTCCATCAGAAACTCTATTATACTAAAATAATTTTTAAAAGTTTAAGCACTTCTGCAATTGCTCTATATGCATTCTGCCGTCATGAAACTTTTCATTCTTCTTATTTATAAACACATAGCAAAATATCAAAAACGTTTGATCACTCATCTGAATCGTTGTACTTTCTGACTAATGCTTCTGTCTTTCATTATTCAGTAAAACCTGTATGACAGTTGGGTAGGAAGTTCCTCATGAGAGTATCTACTTCATCCCCATAACTGGCTAGGGGGAGGGAGTCCGTGGAACCTGTCAAGCGCATAATTTATTACCCCTCCCCTCCTGTTTATTGCCGTGGCTCGACTATCAGGCAAAAAATAGATTTGTAAGGTGTTGAAACGATTCGCGGTGTACCATGGAAATTTTGAAGCAGTCCCAAGTTTCAAACTCTCATGGATTCTTTACTGTATTAGTTTATGCATCCAGGTTCATAGTTTGGACCGCGTATACGTAGATTCGATTTTAGTTACTTCAAGTGTGACCGGTCTACAGTTTCAAAATCCGCCGACACCAAAACGAAAGTTTGATTTCGCGTTTGACCGGGAACTTCTCGCATCCATGGCTCACCAAGCGCTCGCGCGAAACCGTGCATCTAACGTACATCCTGAATGCAACTCCGCTCCCCGAGACACACGCAAAAGCAGTAGCGTGGGATTTCGATTAATGGAGTTCGAGTTGCCCGGCTTTTCGATTATCCGAACGTCTATTATCCACTGCTTCAATTATCCTCCGCATTAAGAGTAGGATATAATGTCGTTCGAACAATACGCGCCCCGGTTTTCGCGGCCTCGTTGTATCACCCTTTGCCGGGGACGTTCGAACACACTCGAAATTCGGAAGTTCGAGCGAAAACCGTCTGAGACATTCCGTATACTCCACAGTTCGAATGGATTCACCACAATCGATTCCTCGTCGTGTTTACCTTGTCGTATAAAATCTGTAGCCTTTCGGTGATGAGCACGCGAAATTTGTTTAGTGGAGTCTGATTTTCACCGAGTGAGTAGATACGACCGTCATTGATCAGACGCGTGGAGGGATAATTTATTTGCTCTTGGTTGGGCGTAGCTATTCCATAGGTAGAGTTGTAGAACGATAATAAATTGTTTTCGAGCAACTGAAATACCAGCTCCACCTTGTCAGAGAGCGAGATGAGGATTAGACCCGAGTCGGACAAGTAGAAGAGGTTTAAATTAAGGTAGCCAAGTCTGTTTCCCTTTTCATTGTATGTTGAAGGTGAATCCGCATAGTTATATGTGCATATTAAATGAAGAATTATGGTTTGAATAGTTCATCTATGTGCAGACATCTTTGCCGACACGTTCAGTGTTAGATTTTCACCCCAACACGTTGCCTATCATCAACAAAGTTTTCCGTCGCCGTTCGTTTATGCATTATCCAAGCTTTAGTTACCCAATGGATCTCGTTTTAATCGGTTTAGTCCGATCCTGATTAGCCGGCTTAATCGAGACTGTCTGCCGTATCATGAAGAGTTTCCCTCGGGAAACGCTGCACCCATCGACTTCCGACCGTTTCGCAACTTTCACTCGATCTAATGGCGTTTCACGTGGATGGTTCGTGAAATGTTTCGTCTGTAGACTTATCTCTTTGAGTACTTACTTCTTTAAAACGAGGTGCAACGAATTACTACAGGCACACGTTTCAATAGTATCAGTTGTTCGACAGAATTTCATGCATTCTATTTTAAAAATTTTAAATCGATAATACAGCATATAAATGTAAACAGATATTAGTATGTTCGTTTGACCAAAATAGGCGTCATTTTACTTGCTTGATCACGCTTGGACATATTCTACTTAACTCACTACGAATGTGTACCATTGGAACTACAGTAAATCATGGATGAGTATTAGAGGGCTCCATGGCACTGAACATTAAATATTCATAAACTTAGTGGCCATATGGAGCTGAAAGAAATATCATGAACTTCAGAATTTCAAGCTATACAGAAAATACACGACACACAAGAGCCATGGGATTGGATTATAAAAATCGCACAATATGCTTGAATTTACAATTTCGTTTGTTTCGAATTTACGATCGACTCGAGTCGATCCACCTAATTTGCATTTATGAAAAAGAAAGTTGTCGGACCGCGGGAGGTCTTCGGTAAACTCGAAGATCCTCTTAAACTATTCACTAATACGTGGTGAATGGGAACGATGAAGTTCGGGACGAGCTGTAACGCATTATAAACTCATCTGTGCCGCATGACCGACCAACCGAGTGTATCGGGACGTCTACGACGGAATAAATTTCGCAAGAAATTCACGGAATTACCGCCACGTGTGTCACGTCGCCTTCGTTTCAGCATCCTCAATGAAGACGACTATCGATCTTCGACGTGTGTAGTCGAGGCGTTATCGAACAGAACAGTTTAACAACGCGCTGACAATTTCGACATCGAAAACATAAGGTGTCAGTGCGTTTGCATTAATGTTTTCGTAAGCATGACTGCACTCTACGTCGGAACGTAAACAAAGGGAACAGTCGAAGAAAATTGAATTTCTTGTCTGTTGTTTCACAAAGTGGAGACTCGTTGACAGAACAGCAACCTCGAAACGAATTTCACCAAGGGTTGCATTTTTGCCCGGTACCAGGCCATATGCACGCTTCGTATTTGTGCACCGGTTCTCGAATATTCGACGAAGTTTCAGCACATTCTTGGCGCGTGTTCCACAACGCCAGGGCCCATGGACGGGAAAAGCGAAGGGATGGCGATGCCGTATTTACGAAAGCTCGTGCGAAAGCTACACGCCGCGCGCGCGACACGCTGCTCGAGGGGCGCAGCTTTGTTGGAGAGCAAGATTCCGCGCTCGTGACGCGGAATTTATGCGCGACTCCGAGAATGGATGAGGACGGGAAAGTAAACGTTGACGCGGCACCGCCCCCCCCCAAGCTTTTCCCTTGTGCGAATAAAAGGGCCAGCGGAAGCGAACATTTTGGATTATCGTTCGTCAAATAACTGGGAAACTCGAAATACTTTACCTGAATCGAATTGGTCGTTTGCATACTTTTTGAAATATCTAGTGGAATATGTACTGTCCTCGGTCAGACACTCAGAAGGAACACAACACAGTAAATCCTCGATGTAATCTTATTATCAATAATTATAATAGTATGAATACTACTTTTTGAATGTGTGAATACATGGTGAATAATTACTTAACCATTTGCACGCAATTGTCCCCTCTGAAGAAACAAAATGTATGGGGAATTAGGATATTCCGAGTGCAAAGGGTTAATCCCTCTAACTGTTTAAAGGTCAGGATTGTCATTTTAGATACCGCTGCTTTCCACTATGTATCATTCTAATAAAATTGTTGGATTAATCAAAGTAGTAGACTGAGCTCTAATTAGTCAGTCATAAAATAGCTCGATTATCGTTCTAATAAGTAGACAGAGTTTCATTACGGCCACAGAAACGGAGAGGATCTACGAATTATTACTTAAGTAGATCAAATCCGCTTATCGTCTGAGGAGCAACTGAGTAGTATGGGTCTGTTATTAGGGCGGCAGGTAGGTTGGAGTTGCCTTCTAGTTTGGCATGTAGAATGGGGTGGTTCTCATCTTGACAGAGGGTTGAATATTCTAACGGATGAAGTACATAGAACATGTCCGTTTTTATATAGACGATTATGTCGGAACCCTGTTCACTTCGTAAGTATAATGAAACTGTCACTGATCAGACGAGCGAACGATGGTTATCAGTAGGTTGCGGATTTTATGCATTTATAACGTATCGAAATCTGTGGAATACAGTAAAAGACACAAATTTCATCAGATGTAACAAATTATTTATTTTATTCTGAACCCAATAAGATATGATATTTCAGAGAAAAAAGAAATTCCTATATTTGCACTTGTCTCTATGAATTACATTGTAAAAGTTTCTTTTGCATAAAAATCTGAAGTCTAGTAATCAGTCAGTAAATACAGTTTAAACTATAACCATTTCATTTCTATTTTGTTATTATCTCACCGTTGCTGCACAATTTTTTCAACGGAGTCATAGAATGTTCGGATATTCTTGTGTGCCTGGAGGAGAAGAAGGCGAACGTCCTTATCGTTCGTTCTTTAGCCCCGGTATTCCATAATAATAGTTTGAAGCAGCGTTTTCGGGCTTCATCCGCGGGACTCGAGGGGAAAAAAGCAAGAAACAGAACACGATATCCGTATACGTAATAAAATCGACAGCGAGGATAAAAAAACAGCTGCCCCAATATCCTTTCCTCCCCACTATTTGCACCTGGGCTTCCCCTTATCTCACCTCTTCGCTGCCTCTGACTGGGGGATTCTTTTTCGTTTCTTTGGGCCCCTCCGGTACACACCGTTAAATCATTGTTAACTTTTTTCCGGGTGGTGGAAGATTAACGCCGTCGAGCGCAGAAAACCGTGGGTCTAACGGGGAAAGCAGGGGAAAAAAGGTCGCGTTTGCACGCGTGCGAACGCGATACGCCCAGCGTTCCTTCGCTTTATCGGCCCCCATATCTTCCATATAAAACACGCGAGGTGTACGGGGGCACGTGAAATCGCGCACCAACGACGTACCAAACGAGAATAATATTTATTCATGCGACTATGTCGAGCAACATCGACAGGCAAGCCCTTTTGATAAACCTTGAACAACGGCGCTGAGTGCTTGTCGACTCTAGAAATTGAACTATGAAAATTTTAAATACAACGTACTCCAGAACCTAACTTGGCACTAATGCAATCCTTATTTCACGTCTACTTTAATTTGTGAGATTTATTAATCACACCAATCCACTGCTCCCATTATCTACTTTTCCGTATCGGAAAAAGTTATCGCTGATTACGTGTCGCTAGCAAGAAAGTTTGTCGAGTTTATGAAAATAAGCTTCGATAGAGCCCTTCGTTCTCAGGAAGGCCCTCCTTCAAACAGAATGCTTTCAATAATTCCAATAAGATTCCGCCAGCGTTTGTCATGGAATTTGCAGTTGACTGTTTTTGGTTCAAAGTTAAGTGATAGATGAAATTTATATTTTTTCCATAATAATTTGTTTTTGATTGGTCTGATGGTGAATAATTAGAAACGATAAACCTTCCAATCAGTACTGCTTTACTTTCAGGACTAAATTCATATAAAATATTCAATATCTTATAGACTAGTATTTCTCAATCTTTTTTATCTCACGACACACTTGAACCTATAATTGAACTTCAAACAATGGTATACTCGTACAATCAATGTAGAGAGGTTTTTAATTCTTATATGTAAATTTCTGTGCTTTGGTCTTCTTCCGAAAATAATTTAATTAATGATCTTTAAAAATTTTCGCGGCACACCTGAGGTACTCTCACAGCACGCCGGTTGAAAATCACTGCTATAAACTATTAGTTACTTTCACAAATAATTTAATTAGAAATTGAAATTTAAAATACAGGAGACAGTGGTGGAAATATGCCTTGCATATGATAAGTTGCTCATTAGTATTTTAAATTAAACTTAATTTTGTGAACAGTACTTATTCATCCATTTTCTATAGATAAAAATCTCTCGATCACTTCCATCGTTCTTCGACATAGAATGTTGCAATTATTATCGTGTCAGTTTCGTCGATCGTGGTCACGAAGCGAACCACCCAATAACACAAAATTTAAAGTTTCGGGGAATGGCCTATCTTGCCCCGAGTTTCCCGCGAAGAAGCATTAAATGGGACCGAGCAGTAACGGGGGTTATCTCTTAACACTCGCACGAACATATCCCGGTATCTACGCGAGCTTTTATCGTTCGACGTAAGAATCGAAATTTCTGGAGTCGCGGTGGGAATTTAAATTAAAATGGGCCTCGGGTAACGGCACAGCATATTGGAGCCGTGTAATCTCTGTCCGAGAACTGCGCTATTATTCGAGTGCGGAGGAAAGCTTTAGCAGTATCTTAGGAGTATCTTTTTTCACGGGATTTGGGATGGGGGGCTGGAAATATCGCAGGAACAATGGACAGAGTGACACGTTTTTAATCTATGCAAACACAGAGCTTGGAAGGATCGGTCACATTCAGTAAAGTTGTTGGTATATAAATGAAGGAGTTCCCATAATGAAACCGCTATCTTCTTTCGAGTCCATCAGGGTTAGTCTCTCAAGCGGGTAACTACTATATCTAGTGAAGAAACGATTTATTTAGTAACTTATATAACTATAATAGTTAGTTACTAAATTAATTTAGGTGAATTCATTGTTCCGCAGTGATTTAATATATTTCCTTATTAATATATTAATCTATTGAATATATGTAACAATTTAATATATTATATTATAAATGAGTATTAAAAGAAACCGGAAATTATATATGGCCGTCGAACTGCCACAAGCAATGACTTTATAATGACGTATGTACGTCTGTAGTCGAAACCGGTTCAGGGATTAAACACACATTTCTAGTTTATTAAACGTTAAATCTATGTAAATGTTATCGTAGTTGCTCCTGGTATACTTAAATGCATCTGAAACATGTCAAATCGTAAGTTTAATCCCACCAGTAGTATATATCAATAATATTATCATGTCTTCCAGAGCCACAGTAGTACAGGTCATATAATGTCAGACATCGAGATTGCAGACCCACTTTTCACCAAATCCAAACATAATCTAGGTTCAATCTAAATATAACCAGCGACTAATACATACTTAATTCAGTTCCAAACCAGATCTGACCCAGATCCACAGGTTTTTATATCCACACTACAGTTTCCAATAGTTTTGACATACTTTTACTATTCTCTGATCTTTCTCCACGCTATATGTCCCACAAAAAAGGGTTATTTCCGGCTGTTCGAATCTAAAAGAGTCCAGGATCCCGCAAAGACGGTCGTACTTCATGGAAGGGAGTCGCGCGAACCTAATTTCGCGGGTATTGAGGTTCAATCGAGGGGAAGATTCCCGGGGCGTTTCGAGTCGAACGGAAATAAAGGATCGCCCGTGAGGATGTGTCGAAGCCAGAAAGCGTCGGATAAGCGCGACTGTTTTTGTTACAGGCCAGGCCACCCGTCTTCCCTCGGTTCCATCGGTATTCGTCGAATGACTCCGATGATGGACCTATCGTCTTTCCACATTGAGGAGCACGGGGTTAATGACAGGCTCCGGGGGCTGGAACAAAACCGTCCTGGCGGGTGTGTTTTCATAGAACTGGGATTTCCTTTGCCGGGGTAGGCCTGATGAAAGGTATTCAACCCCGCGTGTCCTTGCCGCTTCGATGAGAAACTATTCGTTTGCCTGTCGTATTGATAAATAAAGGGGTGGGGGATTGAACCTTTTGGTATCAAAGGATTTCACGGTATTAAGTATTCGGACGATGGGGATGGTGTGCAGTCTGATCTCTGGTTGGTTAAAAAATAGAAAATATTAGGTCGTTTAGAGAAAACGTATTTTTTCTTCACTCTAGATTCATACGAAACTTGTAGAAACGTGTAATGAATTTCAACCTTGAGGTATACTTGGATTGTTTAATTAATACGTGGATTGAACTCAAAATTTAGACAGATGAGGTTACTTTAAAGTTAAAAGAAATATCTTTCTATTTTATATAGTAGCACGTGTACCAGTCTTTCTTCGTATTATTAAATAATGTATGACTCTTTCGTGTTGACGGTAATAAATGCGAAACGTCCCAGATTAAAGTACATTTATTATAAAATGTTGTAAAAACGGTTTTACTGCTGACACAGTTAACCCATTAACAGATTATTCCGAATGAGACTCTGGCACGGTGCATTTATCATACGCGACGTAATTATTAAACAGATAAAAAAATATATATTGAATATTAAATTAGTTTTATGGTATATTAAAGTATTTGTTTTTTTTATCACGAGTCGTACTTTTATGCAACTGATAATGGATTAAACGACTGGATGGAAATATTTCATGTGACGATTGTTTATTAAGTTTACGTGTATTTGAGAATATCGTGTATAGTTGAAAAACTTCGCGCAGTTACATTGATATAATGAATTAAGTTCTTGCGCGAGATTATCATGGTTGTCGGTGTAATATTGATTTATCGGTGTATGAATCACTGTTTCCCCCCTCGAAATTCCATTTTTAAACCGGAGGGGGTGGGAGAAAACGATTTCTCTCGGCGGCGACGACGACCGTCCCATTTCCCTCGCATTATTTTTTCCCCTTCGCCGCGACAAATTTTCATTAAATCGTTCCAGATCGCGAAAATTGAGAATCAACGCCCCACTTCCTACCCCGCCGCTGGCGAAATTATTTTTGGAATTCAGACGGTTAGTTCAGCCCCCGGTTCAGAAGTAATTTGCGTAATGGTAAATTAACGGCGGCGACAAGCTACGAATACCTGACAAGTCGTTATTATACATATTTTCAGATTCTCAGAACTTTCCCGCTTGTACACGAAATAAGACAAAGGATTCCGACGTGAATTCCGTCGTCGTTCCGCTCCTAACGAGGCGCTGTCGGCGACGAGACTGAAATTGTATTAATGTTATGAGCAAAAGTAATGATTCTATTACAGTTATTCTTAATATTCAATTTATTTCTCGAAGTTTAGTTCCTTAGATATGGTTTGCGATCTGAATTAAGGTTTCATTGTCTTTGTTATTATAGATTCAAGAGAAATTTACGCACGCCATATTGTTTCCCCCTGTGTCAGTGGAACCTTGTCACGGAAGTAGTATAAGTCGTTAAAAGTCAGAAAGGCTGAGTTATGGAATTTAATAAGACTTTGAGCACGTTACACGCGTCCGGTTGACTGAAAAGCCATCCTCGTAAATAAAAAAAAAATGTAGCTTCGTTGCTCGCTCGATATATCAAACTGTGGAACCTGCCATCTTGGTGACACAGGTATTGACTTTTTCCACTGAATGTAAAGTAAAATCTTTTCAGGTTACTCGAGCATTCCAAACATTATTGAATCCTATAAATACCGCTCTATGTTAAAAAATCCACTTAAAATCGTAAACTGATTGAAAATTCCATAAATGTCTAAATCAATATCAGGTTATTGGACGCCATTCGTACAGGAAATGAAATTCAATTTAATTCGCCTTCTAATTATAGAACGCTCAATTATGTTTGTTAACTTTCTGCGCTTGTCAACGTGAAAAAAGGGTCGTCTAAATTATTTAGACGCGAGTGAATGCATTTTTTCGCGGGTCTGAAGCGAAGTGAAATGTCACAGTCACGGGGAGTAGCGTGGAAGACCTCGAAAAGTGGGGAAAATTTTTTTCGCCGTGAAGCCGGTCTTCCGGCCACGTTTCACGATACTTAAGTCAGCGGAAAAAAGTTTGGAGGGCAAGGCGCGATGGAAGAAAGTTCGACATTCATGAGAGAATTTTAAAGTTCACGCCCGCGAGAATATGAATGTTTAATGGCAACGCCGGCCCTGGTGGCGAAAGAAAGGAGCAGAAAACTCCCGCTGAACGTGAGAGCAATTTGATTTTTCCTGTAATACGGGCTTACGAATGTAACTCCCTGTAATTTGCATAATCTGAACACGGAAATGTTCCGGACTCTCCTAGTATCGTCATTCATCCGCTGATTCTCCCCAGCAGAAATACAAAAATCTAATTAATCTGATCTTCATTCATTTCGTAGCTATTAACATGGTACAGAATGTTACATTTACATTGTCTTACATTACATTATCTGTGTCAGTTTCGAGGAGCTTTCGGACACTCATCGATGATTTACTGTACTTTATCCGTTAGTATAACAAACAGGTTAAATAGTTACAAGACATTAAAAACTACCATCTCTGTGTTGTCCTTTATAGTGAACAGTGTCTTTAAACCTGGATAAATCTGCATAAAAATTGAAAGTAGACTTTCTGTGGCTATCCACTCGAAACGATTTGCTCCGATTAACACGGAAGCAGAAATCCTCAAATCCTTCTTTAACTTACCCAAAGTATGTTAGAGCGCGAATGGTGAGCGCTAAATAAATTCTATTCTTTGCCCGTGCCACGGCCCTGATTAATTTCACGCCGAATAAATCCATTCCTCCGTTAATCCCTCTTCCGTAAATTCGTCGGCCCGATCGAAGCTCTCCACCAGGTGCCGGCCCCGATTAATTATTTTCGACGATCGTGCAACACCGTTTCGAATTCAAAGTCCTTAATAGCTCCGACAGACACTACTGCCTACGTCCCATCGCCCCTGGACGAGAGGAATTACTCACCAAGACCATTAGCCACGTTCGATTCCATCGTGGTCTCGATGTAAAAGTTCTTCGATGAGAATCATCGAAGTTTCTTTTTTAAGTAGACTTAAAACGGAGAGCCGTCTACGAAGTCGAAGATCTGGTTACAAATTCATGTTGTTAGTAGACCACTTTGTCGCAATTTGTGGATGTAATTCAATGGACTTCCGCTTTCGCAAAAAGGGCAACAGTGTTCTATTCATCCTATGCAAATTGCTTCTCTGTTACTTAATTGCTACTGTTCAATTTAACCTTTATCTTTCCCAGTGTTATCAGGTTTACCCTTCTCTGTAGACTCCACTTTCATTTGATTATTGTTGGTAGTGTCCCTCTACAGGAATCTACCAAACTTGATTTTCTATGAAAAGGCAATTTATCGTTCTACGGAGAAAAGAAAATATTTCTTGTATTAGACCACCGAAACGCGATGAAAGTTACTTGTCATATTTTCAACAGACCGCTACGACGCCTCGTTATACTCACGTTTACAGGAGAGAGTGAGAGAGAGTGAGTGAGGGAGAGAGAGAGAGAGAAAGATGGGAAATTGTGGCCGTCACGCGTCTGAGGCATCATCGTTCTTGCGTAAGAGAATTCCTCCTGTTTCACTTTGCATCTGGGAATTCCTCGTATCCGGGGAATTGCGTTACGATGGAAATTGTAAGAAACGCGGAGATGGATTACACTGGTTTCCCACGGAAACGGATACAACCGGGAATGGATTTGCTTCGAGGTATGGCGAGTTTGTTCTTGGGCAGGGCAAGGCCGTGTAATCGGTCCGACTTTTATCTTCTCAACACAATTCACTCCCATTCGTGTGTGTTTAGGAAATATTGTCCGTTTGCACCGTCATTATTTTTCCTATAATGAAAGAAATGTGTCACTATTATGATGGTGGATGATTGAAATTTTGATTGTACTACATCCCCTTTGTAGTGACAGCTCTGGGGACTGGTGGTGTTGTTAGAGTAAATTCTTGATAAGTGCGCGCAAAGAGCTCCAGGTTAAGTACCTGTGCGTCATCCCCGCTATTAGGTGGCTTCTCTTTCAAATCGCTACCTTTTCATTACCTGATAGTTGTTTCTATTCTATCTCCCCATCAATTTTATACATCACTAATTCTCTTTGGCTATTGGAGAATTCAAGCAAGCTTATTGTCAGCTAGCTTTATGATCTGCAGTGGATAGCAACGTAATGATACCGAAGTCGACAGAGCACGTTTATAGGGAGTTAACACTCTTCATTTATTACGCACTTCTATCAGGTGTTCCTTTACTTCATATTACAAAGAAACATTGGAAACCAGAGAAGTGATTCAGGGGACACGTTAAAAGAATTATTGATCGAAAAAAATGAAGAATGAATTGAAATCCATAGAACGCAAGTCTGTGCTTCAGAATTGTGCGAATTAACTGGACAGCCTATTGTCTAGTAAATATAACGTCCACCTGACAGATTTACAGTATAATTCTCAATACAGGTTTCTTCATTAACCTAAATTCTTGTTTATTGCGGATATTTTTTTACTAAGGTTCGCATTTTCTACAATCGAAGAATTATAACAATATTGCTTCTGTTCGTTCACACGTGGATAGGGCGAGGTGTAGAGGGTTAAAGAAGGTGGTTGTAGCCCGACCCGGTTCCCAGAATCACTTCGTAGAGTCGACATCAGCCAGCAGGGCGAACACAGGCGAGCTGTTTCGGGCTCACCCGGACCGACTAGAGAGGGCGAAATTGAAAAGAGAGACGATGTCGGTTTCGCTCCCGCTCTCGCCCTACCCTCATTCAGTCGCCATTTCGCGAACCCCATTGTCTACAGTGTACGTGAATATGCACATACATGCGCCCGTAACAGAACTCCGCGGGATGCATATTCCGCCGATTCTGATAACGATACCCGGTGCATCATATAACGGGTGTCGGTCAGGGAGCTTCGTGAAAGGAGAACGACAGATCCGAAGGTGACGTTAACTAGACAGACTCGTTCCAATTACGCCACCGGTCGCGTTAATTAACGCGTTCGTTGAACTGTTAATTTTTTTTTTTTAGACGTCCTTCGATGAATTTGGTGATTTTTCTCTTTTTGTTTCTTCGATCGTGGATAATTAGTTCTGTAACGTAGAATGACCTGTGTAGAATCCAAATCCGTATCCTGCATTTAATAATCATAATGATAATTGTACGCTTTTGATAAATGTTTAATCGTTTGTTTTTGACACGTGTTACATCTGCACTTTGCATGACTGACAGACATTTCATTTGATGAATGAAAATATACCGAATCTTCTTTTATTGATGTTCCTGTCGGGTTTCCGACTATTTTTTTTTAAATGACACAATTCTGAATTCTTGTCCGGAAGAGATCGACAAACTGTCGGAAACGAAGGGGAATATCGACTGATGTTAAAATGAAAATGTCTTATATTAAAATTGAATAAGAGACATATGAAACGTCAGAACGTTCAGCCAACAGTCGGTTCAGTAACATCACTTTGTTACGCGTATCAATTATAATAAAGTGGATAGGTATAAAAATAGGACAAGTAACTGTTATAAAAGATAACACAAAATAGATTATTAACCACTGAAAGCTGAAAATAATGTTAAAAATAAAAACTTCCTCGAGCAATTCAATGTGTTCAAGTTTCTCCACATATTCACCCGTGATACGAATGCAAAAAATCCACGGCATCTTTGTAATTTATACAATTCACGTTATAGTAATCTAACCAATTACTAACGAATAACACTTACTCAGCCCAAAGAAAACCTCCACGAATAACACGGGGCAAAGAAAGTCCACATTCCCTTAACCGAGTTTCCCCTAAAAGCGGCAAAGTTACACGAAGACAAACCACTCGATTCTCCCTCTATTTCGATGAAACAGAAGACCCGTACGAACTCGTTGACTCACCCTGTACATAGAAGCCGGAAAACGGCGTGGAGTCGGCGAAGAAAAGCAAGGGATGACAAAACCGGACCGATGTAAAACACGAGGGAAGTGGGAGCAAGGAAATACATATTTTCCCACTCCCATCCACAATACTCTGCGACCCCTTTTCCCTCCGTTTACGTTTCCCCTTTCCACGAGCTTCTCTCCCAGTCGGCCATACCCTTTTCTCTTGGTTGTCTTTCGTCGTCTGATTGAGGGGGACTTCGGGAATTTCTAAAGAGACGTGAAGTGGGATGTCGGCTTTATGGAGCTGAGAGCCTTTTTAATGAAATGTTTGATATGTTAGCCAGGCTCGATTCCGATATCTACACGAGAATTCGAATCGATCCGATCCCGGTGTTCTTATTCCTACCACGAGCTATCACCGTAATCCTGTATTTAAATCAGAAACGATTATATAAAGGATTTTATTAATTCATTAGTGGATTGTTAATGCGAGAAATTAATGTGTCTGATATTATCGGTTCATTTGTCATTACTATGTTCTGTAAATTAATTACATTATTCAATCCGGGACTCGTTGTATTCGCATATTTAATTTAGTAATTTTGGTATTAATTACAGAAATTATTGAAATTATATTTACTAATAAATAGAGATCTTCTGATAATTAAAATGATTCCTATAAGGGTTATAACGTATCTTGATTGAATAATTGATATTTAACCGATTATTTTAGTGGAAATATTCTCAGTCCTATGTTTGAGTGATTTATTTCGATTTCAGTCTGCCGATGTCCCTTTATCAGCGATCTCTTTGATGTGTATTTAAGTCACAGAAGTTCTCTTTTCATCGTACCGTGTCGTTTCCCTTATTTTCGTGTAGGTTATTTAACCGTAGTGGTTTTCGAAGTTGCCTCCCTTTTTTACCTCACAAACTTTCTGGTCGACTTTCCCTTAATGTTTCCTCGGTTCTACGTTTCCTTTATTTTCTTCACGATCCTGCCGGATTCTGTACAAAGCGCTTTCTGCCCCCCCCTTCTCCCTTGCTTGCTCGTGATCCCAATCTCCTCAATTTCTTTTATACACTCTAACCCTCGGGCTCGGTTTTTAGATTATCCTGCGATTCCGTGACATCATTACACCATAAATTATCGTTTCGCCCTCTTTTTAGTTTTCAAGCGACTCGTTGCGTTATCCTTGTATTATCCAGGCCTCTGATCCGCACTTCCGTTGCTAATGGAATTTCCAGATATTTACTCTTTTATTCCATATACGGGATGAAACAAAAAAAAAGATTCATAACTTTTGGGCTAGATAGTACTTGCCAAGTGATGAAAAAAAGTTCTAATAAACATGCGTTGAAAAATTAAAATTTTCAAAGGTATAAACAATTTTTTGTTTCGGTTAAAGCGATTGACATTCTCGCTTCGAGACCTATCGTACCGTATGGAAGCAATGCATCTTATCGTTTCTCCTTTTCCTGATTACAGAAGGTTATCTACCATTTTTAAGTCGTTTATAACTTTGAAAACATTAATTCTTCGATCCATGTTTATTAGCACCCTTTTGCCATAATTTGGCAAGTACTATCTACACCAGAAGTTATAAACTCTTTTTTCGTTTCATCCTGTACATATTTAAAAAGTCTGAAGCGATGATTTAGGACACCTTCAACCGTAACAGTTTCCTTCACCTACCAACGAATTAAAATACAGGCGAATAATAAAAGTCTCCCTCGTTCCAGAAAACAGTCAGAACTTCTCAATTTTTCAATTCAAGGACCGGCGAACTTTCCAACGTTGGCTTCGGTAAGCACAACTTCCGGTCGCTACAAATGCAGAAACTTCCGGTCGGAGGGAACATTCAGGTATACACAAACAGGTTGCATTACTCCGGAACGCGTTGCAGTTACGAAAATGTAAGTTGTTCCGCGAAGCTGCTCACTTTGAGTCGGTCGACATGAATTCGGCTCGAGAACAAATTACAAAGTCTTGCAGTTATACGATTCACATTCGAGAATAACTCCATTAACCCTTTAACGCCCAAACCCTTTCCTCGTTGTTTCAAAATAATGAGACTGATATACATGTTGTATTTCGGTATTTCGAAGTCGAAAGTGTAGATATTAAACAGACTTATTTTTTCATTTCTTTCCCTTCTTTTATTTATTTGAGGAGAAAACAATTGAATTTCTTAACTAAAAACGTGGAGATCTAGTTTACATCAGTGAAACTACGGATCCTAGTATCGGACAAAAGTTAGATATTAATTGGCGACAGAATTTGATGCACGTTTGAAATGAGTGTAGCAGTGTTGCAACACTGAGAGTTAAGGGGTTAAGCAGACCCTGGCAAGACTAACACTTGTACAAGTTTATTCTCTCTGTAACATCTTAACCTATACAAAACATCAATTCCAAATTGTCAATTTCAACAATTAAAACTTTCTTCGTAAAAGATCTCAAGAATATACCACCTTTTCGTGCTATCTATTCCGTATTATCCTTTAAGTTTCGCCGCTGGATAGGAGAGAAAGGAGGCTAAGGAGCCCTCGTTGGAATTCCCCTAAACGATTGAAACCCGTAATTTTCTTTTCCAACGAGTGGATCGATGACTGGCTGGTAAAGGAATCGGAGAAAAGGGGGGAAAGGTGGGCAATTCTCTCGCCCGGGGGTCGAAAGGTGCACAGACATCCGACCTCGTTTGCGTGGAGTCGCGACGGAGGGGTCGGGACGAGTCGAGGAAACACTTTCGAGACCCGGTCGCGAACTTTCCGATGCCAAATTTAGGGGTCAAAGGGAATTGCGAAACATGTTATCCCCTCTCGAAACCAGCGCGCGAACTTCTTCCCTCTGGTTCACGTTTCGGTGCCCAGACGCCACCAATATCGTCATGTGTATGTATGTGTTTGGTCGTTCTGCAGGTTATGCATATTGATGCTTTCTGACATTTTGCATGGCGTTCTGCCTCCCCTCTCGTAGTTTCAAATGGACATTCCGCGAGTGCAAATCGTACGGATTTCGAATGGTTATCCTCGTGTCATTCTGGCAGGACCATGGTGTTAGGTGAGTGGAAAGGACCATCGATGGATCCTTTTAATTAAAACCATCGAGTCAGGAAGGATTTCGAGCACCTGGAAATCGTTTTAAATCGCTTCGAAATTGGCAGAGGTTCTTACAAGAACGGGAATTGTTTTCTGTCGTCTATTGGATTGCTCCACTGTGCTGGAAATGGGAGGTTTTATGATTATTTGAAGCATTGGTGTTGTTAGTGGAACTACAGTAAATCATCGATGAGTGTTCGAAAGCTCCTCGGACTGACAAGAAGAGATCCCCAGGTGTAACGCTGACTTTCTAATGTCAATATTAATCCGTAAACTATATTCATTGTAAACGATAGTTCGCCAGTAGTAACATCGACGACTTCAAGTGGATTTTAGCCGCGCTTTTCTCGTGGGTGCTTTTCATTAATCACGCCGTTCTCTTATTCCCTCTACGTTGAAAACGTTCACCCGATAATCTCATTTCAGCGTGATTGCGTATCCTAGTGATTAAATATCCCAGCCGGGGCATACTTACGATGGAAAACAGTAACGTAGGCCCGCGCTAATCTTGCTTTCATTAGATTCTACCGATGGGATTGTTCCTTTTTGTTTAAAAGGAACGCCCGTATGTAAATCAAGCGTGCATTTTTTGGCCCGTAAAGCCAGCGTGCCCGGACTTAGTTACCATTCGCGTGTGCATTCTGTTTGGGAACGATCCCTGTTTTAAGTCTCTTAGTCGACCGTAATAGAGATTTGCTGAGGATTCTTTGCTTCAGTTCTTTTGTCCTAGAGTATGCTTAGATCTTTAAACAGTTTATAGAGTGAAAAGTTTTGGGTATTTAGTTTTGGGATGGATCTGATTTCTTTAATAGATTTTTGGTAGAAATCTTAAACAATATTGTGAACCTTGGATGGATCTAAGATTACCTTGGTATGGGATTGGAACCAGATTATTGGATTCTGGGGGTAAGGTATTTATTGCTCTTTTGGAGTTGCTTCACACTTTTGTGTGGGAACATTAAAGCTGAAAGGCTTCATTGATCTAGAAACCATTCCATACCCAACTCGTATCGCTGTTCCCCTCTCAGACATATCACTTGCAATTAATTAGTCCATCAACTATTTCCTCACTCGTCACCCACCACATGCCACACACAGAGCTCACCAATCCTTTCATCAGCATTAACCTCCAGAATCTGCCATCGAACGTGCGAAAAGATCATCCCGCCTGGAACATCTGAAATCAAGTAACCTGAATACCCTCGTTAGGAAATCTTGGTTACTGCTCGTATCACCGCGTCAAGCATGCCGAGATTAGATTGGGGGATTCCATGGAGGCGGCACCACAGTTGCGTCATTGCAAGCAGTAACTTTTTACGTTCACCAACGTCCCAGCCGCGCGTCGGTTTAATTCCCCACAGACGGGCGACGCCCGCGGTCGCGACTACGGTTGCCCCGTAAACCATCGAATGGGCAATTCTGAATCGAGGTCTGTGGAGCACGGGAACCGCACGAGGGGGGGCTGACGTGTGACGCGGGGCGGGAATGCATTTACGCCAATCGTAAAGCGTCCAAGTTGGGGGGGTGGGAGCGCCACGCACATTGATGCCTTCTGGCTGCTCCGTCGGCGACAAACGGGCCGAGACGTGTCGCCGCTTTCCTCCATCCTTCCCTTACATCACCTCCTCGCACGGCGTCTTTTGATCTGTTAGGTATGCGAGAAAAGGAACAGAGAGAAAAGCAGAGGACCCGTTTGGCCGTTTTTGTCCTCATGGAATACCGTGGACACACTGGCTGCTCGGGCGCGCTTGAACGATTGCGTTATGGGTCGTCAACCTTTACGCAAGGGGACAGGCCGATTGGCTTCGGTCGAAATAGCCCCTCCCAAAGGAGCGCTCCTTTTCCACGGGAACTCCCGGTGGAAAGTTCTCTTCAACGCCCCACTCCCGCCTTCAGACAGCGAGCCCATGTCAGCCTCGTTTCACGGTGTAACGAGAATGGATTCGAGAGATCGTTACTCGTCCCGAACCCGCTTTGCCATTTTCCTATCGCGAGTCATTGAATTCGTTCGGCCAGCCCGTCTTCAACATGCCCGTTAGACCATTTGCCGGTGTACGTCTCTCTTTGCAGCGGGAGTCACGTTGACGTTTGTTTAACGAGCTGTTTATCGACGGAGGGAATGTATTGAACGTACTTTTGAGTATCCAGAGAGAAATGCACAGAACAACCATCTGTAAAGTCCTGCGACAACGAACGGTATTTGAGAGAAGTGGGATCTTTATGGATCCTAGTCGAAATCTTTATAGATGGTCTTGATAAAAATTGATTGATTATCGACAAACGAAAAGGGAATAATCCCAGAGTGAACACCGTGCAACATTCATGCAGGGACGTAGAACAATAAAAAGTGATCGTACGTGTTCATTCCGTTGTAGGTGTACCTCATTAACCAAAACAGCCCAGCGTTCGGTTAATGACACTTCGACTTAACTTCCCTGTGGCTCGTAAACCCACCCCCCGTTCGAAGGTTCTTCCTCGTTTTCTTTCGGTCGCTTCCCTCGCGAACGGATATCCGAACCGCTCCCCTTCGTATCCGGCATGGATCCCCCATGGGTCCCGTTTCCAACGAGCTGACTTGTTTCCCCTCCTGTCCACTCCCCCCATTCCGACCCTTCGCCCACGGGTTTTGTACGACTAATTACTCGAATTACAGAATCGTCTACAACGAAGAACAGCCATTATCGGCGTTCACGGGGGCTCCCGTTGTCGTGTATGAATAAATTAGAGACGCGTTTTGCATTCGACTATGACGGCCCAGCGTATCCGGAACACGTACCCGCGAAATTGCTCGAGGAGGCCTATGCAAAGGAGGCCATGTTGGTTTACAATCATCTGATTACTAATTACCCTCGGGGAAATAGGAAGCGATATGGAATTTTGGGAAAATTTAGTTACTTTCCCCAGATATTAAAATTCCCCAATTTCTAAATTTTAATTCCATTCGTTACTACATTACTGTCATTTAGATTTTTGGGTACTTCACTAAATTGATCGAGGTTTTGATTCTTTTATTGCACCTGGTGTCATTGTGGTACGTGAAATGGTTGATTCAGTACATTCGTATTATTAATCATTTTCTCAGATACGGAAAGTATAAACCGATGAATCCGTTGCTCATCACTCTAACGTGTATAATATTGGCGCGATCTCGCGAGTTCGTCTTCGTGCGGAAAAATTAATTTTTCATCAGGCGGTTGGAGGGGGGTTTCGTGGTATTTCGTGAATGTTCCAGTAGAGTCTGTTTTCCAGGCAATTTCACCGACTTCCCGGAAGTATAAGTGATTTAGGTGTTCCCTCCTCAGAATTAAGCGGATATTTTCTGGGCGGTGTTCCCGGATCGGATTAACAATTTCGTCGGATACTTCGTTTCCACCGTAATCAGGTTGAATTAACGCGGGTATAGACTTATGCCCGGTTAATAATACTTCGTGTTCAACAGCTACCTTACCGTAGCCTGATTTACGACGCGGTTCCGCCCGTGGTTGGAGATCTGATACGGCGGGGCAATTTTTGGATTAAACGAAATGGGGATACCCCTTTTATGTGGATAAACATCCTTTGCGGTGTATTTCACTGTATCTTTGTATCTATATCAATCTTCCTCTTTTTGGTCGTATACTGTAAAATAAAACCACTGTATGCAAATAGGGAAGTCTAACAAATTTATTGTCAGCAGAAGGAAGTCTGTTCTCATTCAATTCTCCTGAACAGGCCTCATGATGTCTTCGAAATCGATCTATCTTCTACTGTACATTCAACAGACACTCGACAAGTTCACAGTTGTTTCCCTTGTACGGGAACCGAAACGAAAATCGACGGACTGTGGTTAACAAAGTATGATCATCGTTCCCCACCCAGAACCGCGGCGGTGCAACAAGTGCTTTTTTTAGGCAGTCTCGTAAAATCGTTGCGCGGGCTCGATCGTTATCTAGAAAATTAATCAACCGTCTACTCGTGGGAGGGCCCCCGGTAACACTAGAATGTAACGAGGCGAAACTTCGTTAGCCTTAAAGCGCGAACGCCGGGATTCGACCTATCCACCAGGCTCATTCACCTCTGTAATAATGACACTTTCTCGTTAAGCTTGCCTGATAACGGCCTGTAACGTCTTGGAAGTTCTATCATGCCGTCGATTCAACGTTGAACAATACAATTGATAAGATTTTGGTACGTATATTGGAGAGAATGTACCTCGCTTCTCCCAAACAAAAGGTCTTTGACGTAATTTTTTCTGTGAATTTAATCGCCGATTACTGTTCTGAAGTGGATAGTGAAGGAAATTCGGTCGAGCAACACAACGGCGAGTTAATCGAAATACTTTGGAGTAATTAGATCTTCATAATCGATTTCGCCGCGACGGCTTTAATCGATCGCAAGGCGCACAACTCATGATTGCGCAGCCTAATGAGCCGAAACTTCGTTAACCTTGCTTCAACGGGTTCAAGGACCTGTGGCCCCTATTGGGTTTCCTCCAATTTCGTGTAAACGTCTCGCCGATAACGAACCTGTCGCGCGAAATTGTCGTACGGTTATTTTTACCGTTTACGAAATTCACCCCGTGAAAGTAGAAGTTGCCGGGCAGGGAGCTCTCCCGGTGGCAGCTTTTGATATGAAGTTAGTCGTGATCTAAATTGGAAACTTCTAGATTATACGGTTCTTCCGTGGGTGGTACTTAACGTAAACTTCGCCTTTTTGTATCAAGGTTATTTTAGTAAGACTTTATTACCCTTCTTTTGCGTGTGATGAAACTTCAAACATTGATTTATTATAACAGCTTGAAGATTGATTGACATTTTGCACCTAGAGGCGTTAGAAAATATGAAATGAAGACTGTAAAAAGTAATTTCACAGAACTCATTCAATTCTAGAAATTTTTATGTACTAAATGTATTATATTGTGACTCAAACGACACAGAAGGTGTTTAATGACTTCTGACAGGTCTTCAGAGAGAAGTTCTAAATGTTTCCTAAACTGTACAGGGTCGTACCTCAAAGGAACGCTTTTAGCTTATTATAGATCTCCCCATCTCGGTTATAGGAGGTTAATCGCACGCTTAAAGGTTAATGTACATCGGTAGCCTATGCGGTATCAGTAATATGTGTACATACATGTATATATAGCGGAGGTAAACAGAGGCCGCCATATATATGCGCAGCTGTTCCATGCACGCAAATTATTACACTCCACTTTGACGAGTCTATAGAGCCACTGGGACTGAGCGGACACGACGTCGCAAAAGGAATCTCATTGAAATCCAGCACATGTCCCATTATTACCCCCAGAAATGTTGATTTTACTTGCTGCAATCTCAACTTTCCCCTTTACATACCACTCAATTACACCATCAAATCTTCATTACAATTATTAACAAAACCTTGTCTATCAACTACAAATATTTGGAATAGGTTTCACAAATATAAAGCTGTACTTATACCACACTCACACCATCATTTTTCTCACCTCTACACAAAATTTATCACAATTCAGAGAAGTGCCTCTGAACCATTCATCTGTATTACCTAAGTGACAATATACACTTTCGTTACGAAAGGTACATCTCTTATCCAGTCACCTACAAACGATAACGTATGCTTCCACGAACTGTAGTATTCCATCACTTAAACTGACTTCCAACCATTGCGATCCAACCGTTGATCTAAACCGCGACAAGCAACGACGAGCACAGTCACAAGAGGGGGAAATCCTTGCATTTTAATCCGGAAGACTTTAATTTTCACAGGTCCGAGGAAGCGAGCGTATTTCGCGTTCTCCAATATCGTTGTACACACCAGAAACAATGCTCCCTCGCTATCAGAACCATGTAGCCAGTGTCCGCACGGGCATAGTAATTTTACGTACGGCCCTGGTTTCGGCCTGGTGGCCGCAGAACGCAGAAAATATGCGGCTGGTTCGCGTGGAAATTTGTACCCGCACGCAAAAGTCCGCGCAAACGACGAACGCCCTCTCCCGGCCGAGATATACGAGACAGCATTTGCATCTATGGGGATAGTTTTACACCTGAATACCCGCGTTTTTTCCTTTATCGCCCCGCGGGTAACGTACGCACCGGCGGAACGTATTTATGTACGCCCAGGGCGAACGTATCGCCCGCGGAACTTCCGACCGTTACACGGATTTACCGTACTGGTCAGGCAGCCTCGAATTTATTAAGGCGGCAATTAAGATCGCAACGAAGGGCCACGGATTTAATGGTGCTCGGTTAATCCGCTACAGGTTCAATTCTAGCGTAGCAATGCGTCCAGAAAGGTTTTAATCTTGTGTCGACGGTAGTCAGTTTTGAGTCGATTTTCGTCACGCCCATCATGGGACAGAGATTGGATGCCCATATACAATAAATCATCGATGTGTGAAGGCTCCTCAGCACTGAGTGACGGTTTCCACCACCGTTTCCTTAAATGCCAACCAGTCAACTGACATTAGTAGATCACGAGTTTATCAACAAAAATTGTATGCGTCTATGGGAGTTGCAGTAAGGATCTAAAGGAGCCGTGTACGGCTTGTTTAACCACCGTGGTTATATACTTTATTCCTGTGCCTATTAACCCTTTTTGTATGGAACTGAGTAATGAAAATTCGTTCCTTGTGATCTGAAGAAAAATAGCAGCCACTAGCACTACGGACTATATGGAAGAATGAACTTCTTTTTCTGATCGTGGAAAGAAACGCTGACGGTATTCAAAGGGTTCGAGGTTTTTTCCCTCTATTTTGCGGTTAAATGTTACAATATCTGACTCCGGTCCAAGTTCTGGTCCGTTCAATGGCAAGCTGACGCGTCATAAACCCTGGCAGTTTCCGAAGGGCACGAGAGAAATTACTTTAACGGTTCTAGCGAACCGATGTGCCTGGACCTGAGGGGTGGATCCGGAGCCTGGTGGAAATTCCGCGCCGTTCTCAAACTTCCGTCCACCACCGAACACGGAGGATATAACCTTCCATCCCTTCTGCCGCGTAAGTGGGGCGCCAAGGGCGCTATAGAAGGGAGATCCGCGGGTTGCCTTCGGGTTAACTTGGCCGTCACTTAGTCAATTACTTATTCGTCAGTTGTCAGTTCTCAGCCTGGAAGGGCTGAAGGCTCCGACAATTAGTCAGTCAGTGTTAGAAGCAATTTAGTTAGCTGCGGGAGCACTCGGGCCTCACTTAATTTGATGGGGTAACCGGATTCCATAAATCGTTAGTCTAGTGAGTAATCGGTTTAGCAGACGTTCACCCTGGGATCTTAATAAGACTTTATTGGATAACTGCACTAATACATTTCTCAAAAGTATTCTATTCTTGCAGCTTCGATATCACGATGTCATAGAATCTGATGCATATGTTACGTATTATTAAGTCAAGAACTGTTTGCTCCTGATATACGGTCACCTAACACAGCCCACTTAAATAAAAGGGTAGAAGGTTATTAACCCCTTGCCCTGCGATTTTCTTAACGACTGCAGACTTCAGGATTACATTGTTGCCGATAGTTTCCCAGAAACGAAAAGAATTTTGTACTTATCACAACTGTATTTTTACTGTAAAAGTTCAATATTACTGACAGCAACGTGGCATTTCACTTGGGCTCAAAGAAAACCAAATAATATTCTTCTTTGTTGATTCCATTTTGAAATTGTCAACACGAGTCTGACCCGATGTTATAGGGCAAGGGGTTAAAGATGCAAAATATTTTGTGGCACATCCCAGTAGCTTCAAAATGGTTTTCAACATTAGTTGTACAATAAATCATCAATAAGTTTTCGAAGGCTCCTCTCCACTGAACATTATACATTTCATGAACTAATAGCCATATGCGGCCACTAATCAAATCACAAAGTACACAGGAAAGTAAATTATTTATGGCTCGTAGTTCCACAACAGATAAAATATTTCACTAATCAACCGATCACCCACTGACAGAGATTTCATCTGTCCATTACGCAATCTCCCAATTGTCACAAATTTCGATCGCTCTGTTCACGAGCGTTGCAAGAACGTTCAACGATCATCGCGTTTCTAGATCTAGCAGCAGAACGATGCTCGTTTCTCCGCCCGAGTACCTCTCCCTCGAATTCTCCTCGAATTCTGAGGAGTGTACACGGCTGGCCCGATGCATTCGATGATGCGGGTGGTGTTCCGCTTCCATTTATCAGATTGCTGCTAGACGGAGGGGCTAATGGCTCGCGTATGATTTTACGCGTGTGTGCGTGTACAATAGCCGTCTCTGAACGGCCGACGAGAAACTGTAAACGCGTCGATCCAGATAGAACTAGCGCGCGGGCGCGCTCGCGTCCACGCGGCCCGCGAACCCTGTTCCCCCATTGAACGCTCGTGATCTAAGCCAATGTGTACAGACCGCTTCAAAACGCACGCGTTCATCGATCCGCAATTACCGTACGCCGGTGTAATTAGTTCGACGCTTCGGCGAATTGATAGCGCTCGCGATATTTCGCTGACAGCTCTGCCCCGGTTGTTGAATCACTCCGGCTGGGGGGATTCAGTGCCATTGAGGGATCAGTTATGGCGAAGATAGCGGCGCAGGCACGGATTTGTTGGGTCTGTGGGAAAATGACGTCGATTCTCGATACCTATTCAGGCTTCGAAACCGTTCGGAGTTTGGTCGAATTACTTGGAATTGCGAGGTAATGTACCTTTATGGTGTTCTGTGATTTCCGTAAGTAGATTGAACGGTGTTTGGTCAGACAGTAGATTCCAGTACCAATGAGTAATCTATTAATCTCGTATGGTAAGAAAATATTTTTGATACTAGTACTAAACTACTCTTTTGACGATGTATTTTGAATTGAAAATGTTTTTGGCGACCTTTCAGTAACTGTGAATAAGATACTGGAAAATCCTTAGGAATATAATTTAAGCAGTATAGATCTTCGACTACTTTACAATCGAATACCGATTTCGTTAAAAAATACTGGGTTACTTATTGGCACACCTAATATGTTATTTTATCAATAATTTTGATACTACTCTGCTAATATATCGATGTTCCTTTGAGCAGCGCTATGAAGGTTGTCATGCCTGAAATGAATATTCCTAGCCCAGCAAGGAGGAAGGAAGCACATTCCACATTGAAGAAACGTAATAAAGTAACTGATACTGTTCTCTACGAACTCCCTGATGGAAACGTGTCCCGCATTCTTGCCCGTTCCTTGTACATAAAATTTGATTTCCAAGATGTTTTCCATGTTAGTACATTCGTTGTCAGTCGACAACTCATTTCTCGGTTCAGTTTCTCATTACTGAAGGAAAATCGAATTTTGTAATAATTCGGTTGGTTTCGTATTCTTTACTCTTCAGTATTTTTCCTTCACCTCTTCGATTATCAATTAACATAACAACGAAACTACAGTAAATTCTCGATGAGTGTTCGAAGGCTCCTCGGCACTGAACATTAAATATTTCTCGAAATAAAATCTTTCTCAAACAAACATCATTGGCTTCAGAATTTCAAGTTTTATCAGTATGCTAAACCTCATTAAAAAGTCAACGTTACACCCAGTGACCTGTCTTTGTCAATGCTGAGGACCCTTCAACACACATCGAGAATTTACTGTATATCAAAATAAAAAGAATACAGTACGATCTTGTTACTAATTCGAGGTGAAATCATCCCACTAATTCGAACGTTACGTAAACGTCCAAAAATGTCTCCTGGGGGATACACGTCGGAACACCAGTGAGACTTTCACAATTACATATTCACAGATGAACGACTTTACTGGAGTAGGCGGTATCACACGCGTTTACAAGCGTTTAGCGTGGGGCTCCTAGTGGGCCGTGCATATTAATGTGCCGTCCGGTTGAAACTTACCACGCGCGACGCGGTCCGTGGCCGCGAAATAGCACATGAACAAGCCACGTTTGAGCAGCAGATTTGATCCGACGCGCTTCGCGAAATTGGCCAGCACCTCCGTGGGGGAAACTAAGTTTGGAAACGATAGTTTAATGATGGTCGTGTGCCGGTGAGTTTGAATAACACATTGTTGGCCGGGAAGCTGTCAGTAATACTCGACTCCCGAAGTCTATAAACTGGGAAATCTCGTTGTTTTCGGCGTAGTTAGCGAACCGTTGGCGATCCACAACACTGCGGATCGGATGGCTGTTTAACATGGTGTTGTGCTGGCGATTCAGATCTAACGAATAATTTTTATACTGCGATTTTTATGATACGAAGTGATAAATAACATCGAATTCTCATGAAATAATGAACGTTACATATTCATCTATAAGGAATATTTAATATTTTCCGCCGTAGTATTTTTGGCAGGAACTGAAAATATTAAATTGTTCTAAAAGCCAAGGTAAATATGTGCGGAAAAACAACAGGAATTCTCGACATACGTAATACAAAATACACAAACCCTTAAACTCATGGAACGATGTTAGCCGGGGGAAATGTTTATATGAACTTTCCTCATTATTTTCCTGCGTTTCGAAGGTCTCAAGTAGTGTTTTCCTGTTTGCAAGATCAATCTAAGCGGTTCGTGTGTGCTAAAAAATGTTCTGCGTTTGGAATATTATATTTCCTGTCGAATATTACCCTCTAATGGACACGTAGCATTAGTCTATCAATCCTGATCCTTACGATCTCCTGTCATCGTTTTTGCAATTAATCCTCTGTTGTACAAAAAGAAATAAATGTAACAAAGTTTCTAATGCTACGTATCCACTCGAGAGAAGCTATCGAGTGTAGCATACACAGAACTATAGGTACTTCACAGCACAGTATTTTCTAGGCGATTCAAACTTCATTTAGAACATCAACTTAACTTATTGTACATCTTAATATGCAGAGTATCAATTAAAATGGAAGAAACTTTGACATTCCTAACTTCCAAACTAAGATGAATTCCACATTCCTGATCTTTGTTTTAATTTATAAAATCCATCCTCTGAAAGTGTCACGTTTTCATTCAATACCCTGTATTAATTACGATCAATCAACCGTGTTTTCATACAGGAACAATTTCTTTCGATGTGATCTCAGGTAAAGACACACAGCTCATGATGCGTTCTCTGTGGAAGCTCAGTCACGTCTGGGAAACCGGTGTGAAATCACATTCAGACGATGGTGAATCTGGGAGGGGCGAGGGTGAACGTATGCACAGCTCGTACGAGGCTAAGATTACGAGCTCGCAGCAGGATTCGAACTCGGTGCAAAGGACTCGACGGTGGTGCACAGGGAACCACGGGATCGGGTGTGCACGTATCGCACAGTTACGCAGGGCGTAGGGAATCGAGCCTGGTACACGTAAAACATGAGCCCTACTGGGCGTAGTTCGCCCGGACTCGTCGGAGATTTAGAGGAGTGCGCGTGACTTTATCGGGCCGCGGATGAACACGTCGCTCATTTGCATGGTCTTCGAGTACGTGGAACGACTTTCTGAATATCGCTACATGATACTTAACGTAAACAGTAAGATCGCCCTTTTTCACGTTCATAGAAATTGTGGTGTTTGTTCGTGTCAGTCACGGAATTGTAGATTGCTTAGGAAACGAAATGTGGTGACTATTTGATAAATGATGAAATGTATCCCATGATTTTTTGGAAATAATGGAGATTATTACTGTACTTGGAACTTTACGAAACCTTTAGTAACGAGAGAAAATTCTTCTAGGATTCCAATTTTCGTAAACCAGTCCATCAATATGTAAATTTTCGGAAACATTCGCAGTCTAGTGATGACAGATGAATAATGGTGAATTTTATATCTGATTGAAATTTATCACTAAATTCCTAAAAAGAATAAACCTAATAAAATCATAAAAGGTTCGAGAAGTCGTAAAATATTTCTACTAATAAAATGAAATTGGAAACAGACGTGATAACAAACTTATTCTAAAATTAAGGACGAAGAATTATGTGGCTTACAGATTCAGAGCTAGACGGAACGGAAAGAAGTCAAAAATGTTTATCGAATATTTCTGTAAAATATTTTTCGTCAAACAGTTATATCACCTGAATTTTTATTCATTCAGAGTGGTCCAGAAGGTTCTGCGAGGTACGCGACAGCCAATTCCGACGTGGAACGTCCAACGGGCGAGTCCAGACACGGTGGCGGACTCGGGCGAAAGTTTTTTAATGGAGTTCCTATACGGTTCCCTGTTACGATAAATCTTGAGTTAGTAACTACATCAACGTTTTTGCCGCCAACGTGTCTTTGTCCGGCTGGTGTCGACTCGGGAACAAAGCGACAGCCGGGGTCTGGCAACTTTAGAGCTTGACTACTTACACGTGACCGTAATTACACGTTACCGGGACTCGTAGAGTTCTTCATGAATTATTTAAGCGAAAATACATACACCCACTATATCGGGTAATTAAATACGCGTTAAAAGTATTCCTATGTAGATAAAAATATGTCGGAATTCATTCTTTTCATATCTGTGAGTATGTAATAATTTCTTCTGCATAGTCTTGTATATATGGGGCATGTCACAAACTTGAACGTGCATTTGAACGATTATCGGTAAAATGATACATTATCGGTCCTTCGTCTCCTTCATTTGATGAAATTCAATTGTTGAGCAGTCACAAAAAAACAACAAAAACTTACAAAACTGTCGGTTTAATGATCCCAAGTAAGGAAAATTTAGTTTCACCGTGTATACTGACATAATAATAATTAGTATATGTATATAACTGTGATAAAAGTAAAAAAGTTGTCAAACGGCAACGTATAAAAAATGGCATTAGACGATTTATAAATACAAGAAAATATTCCTTCGGTACTTATTAAATAATTTGGGAATGAAGGGGTTAAATATACATGACTCGCCTACGACAGCTATACGCACCCCACGCCCCCAAATCCTATTCCCTTTACACCCTCTCGCCTACCGGCGATAATCACACGAGCAGCGCGACTTTCTGTAACCAGACAAAATCCACCGGGACGACTTTTCTGCGTGCAACACCGTAATAGTAACACGCAGTCGGTCGCCTCCGTGGCTCTTTGTGAATCAGTTACGCGTGTCCGTTTGCTGCGCTTCCTCGCCAACCCCCTCTCTCTGTGTATTTCCTGCTGCGCCCCTACCCCCTTCAGTGTCTAGCGCGTGGTGCGCACGGGATCCCGTGTGTACACGCGAGCATAACCCGTGGCGGCTGGAGTTTACAGACGGACGGACGCACGGAGGGACGTCGGATCGATCCGTGGTCGGTGGTAGTGTTGGTCCAGAGGGGCCCGGGGGTTGGTTGCCGTCGCGTTCGACGGAGACAGGAGGGGGCGAAGCATTCACGAAGAGGGAGAGAAAGCCGTATCTCTGAAGAAGGACGGAGATCCTTGCGCCCATTGCGCCGTCGCAACGCAGGACTCGACGCGACGTCGGGACCCGCCGACGATTCTCGACTGGTGGAGAGGGGGAACCGTCTGTCTCCTTTCCACGTAGCTACCCCTTCGACAGCCCACCCTTCTTTCACTATCCTCACCGTGTCGTACTCTACTGTTAGTTCATTCTTTCCCGTGTTTCGTGCTCCCGTACCTCTTTCGTTTCTCTTTCCACCACTCACCCCCTATTACCGTATCTTCTCTCTTTTCGACGATCTATCCTTCTTCAGCACCCCTCCACTGCACCGTTACCCCTCCATGGTTTGTTTCTCTCTGTTCCTCTTTCCGATCATCTCACGCTGTCTCTTCCCACCCGTCACGTACTTCATCCCTGTTACACCCAATTCACGATCTCGGTCCGACTCACCTGTTTCCTCCTCCCTTCCGACACGAGTCGACTGTCGTTTTCTCTTTCTCTCTCTCGTACACGCGCCCCCTCTCTTCTACGGTGTATCTCGTAGCTGCCCTGCAAAAACAAGCATACGTCGAGTCCCCAGTAGTACCCTGGTACACAGACCAGGCCAGAACGTCACACCGGGTGGCTCTGGCGCCAGGTGTAACGTGGCTTTTCTCTCTCTCTCTCTCTCTCTCTCTCTCTCTTTCTCGTCTTTCGCGACGACGACGTCACACACACGGAGCATCCCCTGTGCCGCGTGTGTCACGTGCTGCCCGCGCGCGTCACGCGCTAATACGTCATCGGCTGACCTCCAACAATTATCATAGACTCTCCACCCCCCTGGTTGTATCGATGCCCCGGGAGAGACGTACACGAGGATCGAGGGTGGATTTCGTGGCTGGGCGTTCGACGATCGACAGCTTCTCCCAGCTCTGATCAACGGTCTGTGCGCAGCAAGATGCTCTCTGCAGGTTTCTTCGTGTCCTCGCCGCGTCCACATGGCTGATAAACGATTCCCAGTGAATGTCGACGGGGCTGGACTTTAAACCGAGCAGAATTTCTCGGGGTGGATCTAAATGAGGGAACTCGAACTGTGTAGTGAATTGTGTGAAGATTGTGTGTGCGTGTGTGTCAAATGACTGGAAGATTCGAATGTCGTGCGACGGTTACTCGATCTGTGTATAAATATTGAAAGTTAGAGAGATGAAGTTTGAATAGTCGATCCAGCTGTCGTGTCCAAAACTAGGGAGCATCCCCTTTAATTTCGACTCAGCTGACGTAGAAAGGCTTTCAGACTTCTTTGGATATGAAACTATACCAACGCGATTTTCTGACGATGAATTTAAGGAAACACTAATAATCTATGAAAAGTCCGTTACAACGTTGAATTCTACCCTGTGGCTCATTGTTAGGTTATCAGGTAATCCAGCCACGTGACGACAGGACCGCAATTGGGTGTCGAATTTCGCCAGCGTGGTTACAGTTATAGTGGAAAAAAAGGGGACAAAGAAAAAGGGATTAGCCTCTTTTGGAAAATTTACCTGGGTTAATTTACCGTGGTCGGGTCAACGTTACGGAAGGATCAGTTGTCGAAGGAAGCGCGCGGAGACCGCCGAGACAAAAAGGGTGAGCGTGAGGGGTTCCGTTTAGTCGGTCAGTGGACGTCGTCGCGTACGCATCTCTCGAGGAACGTGTTCCATTCGTTCGTTCGGTGTGCATGTGCGTATTTCCGTGACTCGTTTATTTGGATCAGTGGTGACGTTATACCCGATAGTTTATCACGTTACTGGAAGTGAATCGGACCAGTTCGTGTTCTGCGGGCGGGCGACATATTATTTCGATTACGAGGATTGGATAAAATCTACGTCGTCTGCGAGTCGACGTCGAGGGGCCTTGCTGCGTGTCAACAACCGGTGAGTGGTTTTTATGAGTATTTTTAAGAAGTATATTGTGAAAGGAGACCATCGACCTTCGGTTACTTCGATAGTCGTGTTTACATTTAGACGCTGCGGAAGGAAGACGTTTTTCTGCAGCGTACACAAAGTAAATATTTTGTGAGTTTATCCCTAGAACCACTTTATAGATAGAAATTTCGTTCTACATACGGTATGTTCGAAATGATACACCCTACTACTTAATCTGATTAAATAAGTAATCTTACGCCACTGTTACACTGAATACTTCAGATTTATTTTATGTTATTGGCATATTTCGTGATCTTGTTTATCCAGATTAATTTGTCAGAAATAAATGGGAGGTTCGGTTCCTACTTGCATACACTGATTCGATATTAATTATTCGGATACACGTATAGTACTACGTACAGTCTGTTAATAATTCAATGTAAAGTAACGTGATCCTCCATTTAAACTCGAAATGGTTTATACCGAAGCTGTTGAACATTGCACGTGATCTGGTATTGTAATATTATAAACAGCGATATAGATTTACATAAACCTTGGAATAATTGTTTATTAATTTTAAACCGACTAAATTGAAGATTAAGAAATGGACTTTCTCGTTATTTGTGATCTAAGATTCTCGTCCGTGTGTCTGGGTTCAAAAGGATTTTTTCCTCATTCGTGACTGAAGTATTCTCGTCGTTGTTTCTCGGTCGAAAATGGAGCGTGGAATCTTGTTCACCAGCCGGGACGCATTCTATCGTGCGCCTACGTCTTTTCCAATATCGAGAATACTTTTCGACTGTCTTCAATTTTCCCCTCCATTTCCATTGGCCTTACCCGAAGTTCCCTCGGTCGCACGACTCGTTTCACGATTGATCGAAAAGTCGAGCTTTTTGCTGTCGCAACGATAAAGAAACCCACTTGATGAAAAGATGGAAGACGTTACAAAATACCGAGTAACATTGAAACTATGCCACCATCCCCTATTCTCAATCCCAACCCATTTATTTTATTTATTTTTTTTGTTAATCCTCGATGAGAATTCGAAAGCTCGACACGGACTTAGAATTCTCAACTCAATGATCTTTCTTTCAGCCGCATATGGCCATTAGTTTATAAAATATTTAATTTTCAGTGACGAAGAGCGTTTGAACAATTATCGATAATTTACTGTACTCAAAGTTTTCAAAAATTTATCATAAATTTCGGTGATGTCACAGCATCGTCCTTCAAGGATCAGAACACAAACTTTACATCCTCTAGCCTTTCCAAACGAAAAATTTCCAAAAATCTCCAATCAGTCGCCTCATAGAAGTTCCCCCGAACAGTCCGTGGACCACTGTTCCGTTGAAAATATGGCTCAATGGGTGGAGAGTGGGAGGGGCAGATGCGGAACGTTTCAGACAACCTGGAAATGCACTCTGTTGCTCCACGCTTTGCATATCTAGACATTGTATATATCAAGTTATCCTTTGTACATCGCGACTGACGGGGAACTAGCTTCATTTATCTTGCTCCCCCTTTACATATACCGCGCACATGTGCGGTCCCCGATCACCCCTTTCCCTCTGTCCTCTCATATACGAACGTAGCACATATCCCCACGCCTCACCGTAGGTCTATTCTCTTGCTCGTGATTTTTCAACCGGACGATCCTTCACCGTTGGCACTCTGATTACGTTTCTACGTTCCCTGAATACCAGCGGCGGTTATACGCATAACGGGGGCTATGGGTCCTCCTCCTCCTCCGCCTCATCCCGTTCCTCGGTCGAACGTGGAAAATTGCGAACGTGAAATCGAGAATGTTGCCCGCGAGATTTTTCGCCACCTTTTCCTCCACCTGGTATTTTTCGCCAATCGATTTCAGACCGCGCCGACGAAAAATACTCCGACGATCCTTCTGTGCCTGGCCGCGGACGGTGATATGTGTGGCATCGCTACTGTCTGTCCACTTGGAATATTATCCTCGTGCGCGGGAATGAGGTGGCCTATCCCACGGAAAATGTCAGATCAAGCGAATTGATGCTACTCCAATAAATACAGTGAATCCTCGATGGGTGTTCGAAGGCTCCTCGGCAATGAACGGTAAATATTGCATAAACTAATCGCCTTATGCGGCTGAAACAAATATCTTCAGAATTCCAAACTCTGTCACTGTGCTGAACCTCATTAAAAAGTCACCGTTACAACTAGAGACTAATTCCTTGTCAGTGCCGAGGAGCCTTCGAACACTCATTAAAGATTTACTGTATTGATCAGGCGAACACGGACGATAACAGTTTTGCTTGTTATGTCATTATTGCGGACTGAATAATAATTATCCGGATGGAATTTTACTCTGGGATCGTAATGGAAAAAATTATTTCTCGCGATTAGTTGTGTTAGTGCACCTTGTCATTTCATGACAAAATTCCTGGAAATATAATTTTTTAGGTGTGACGCCACACACTGGGCGTTAAGGGGTTAAAAATGAAAAACGGTTCTACGCATTCATTACGAATTTAAGTGTATCTTTCTTCGATTGTTCGCTCAGCTCTGAAAGGACTCATCAACCCTCTAGTGTAAGGGTGAAGGATACTCAAACGGAGGAACAATATCCTCACGGGGGTTAGCTTTTATATTTCAAGTACACAGAGACCTGTCATCCATATACCAATATTTTCCAACGATAATCACTACCAAATTACAAAGAAGCTTGCCCTTTGAAGACAGAGAATCATTATACTTAAAGGGTTAACATTTTCCCCGGGATCTTCCAACGTTAGTTGCGCTTTAGACGAAATCCAAGCCAGCCAGCCAGCTTCTGATTACCGCGCAGACGTCAACAACTCAATTGAGGAATCAGGTGTTCCCCTAATTAAGCCAGCCAGACAACGCGCGCGAGGTCTTGGCCGATGAAACAGGAATCTCGGAAATTCTCGCGGTTCGCGCGCAAATATTATCGCGTGGTGGCTGGGCAAGAGCGAACCCTTTTGAATACCGAATAATTAATTTTCCCTGGGCAAATGTTCGAACGCCAATTTTGTTCTCGAGCAACGGCCGTGCTGTTACCTTGGCCCCTTTTGTCGCCGTCATTCGGTTATTCTCGCGTAAATTATCGAACGTCCAATTTGAAGTCGAAGATGGTCAGCTTGGCGTGCACGTACGGGCGACGCGGTCGCTTTGTTTGCACGAGCTCCTTCAGGAAATTGCACTTTACGCGAGGGGAAAGTATTTTTCTTTGCTCGACGGCGACGATCATTTTCAGTCTGCCACGAGTATCGATCGTTGAAAGGGGTTTACTCTGATTTTATCCCCCTTTTAACAGGTTTGCTGCTGAAATGTGTTCGGTACCAGCTGAATGTCTAGGTCGAACACGTATCCTTAAGTTAGAGACAAAAATATTTACACGTTAACGTATACACATACTTCTTAGGCTCATTTCGATAAGGTTAATTATATAATAATTAGGCATCGATTGTTCATATATGTAAAGGAATAGCGCTGTTTATTGGAAATCAATTTGGCAGCTAATGTGACAACTGAGAAGTTTTGGAGCGAACGTTGAAGCGGTCAGATTGATTTTAGACTAATTAAAAAAATCGGTAAATAGAATTGAATATTGGAACCATTACGGAGTGGAAGTATTACGTACCTCCATTAAAGGGGGTGGGGGGTAATCAACGCCAAAAACGTGAGTGGACTTTAATAATTGTATACCTCGACCGAGTCAACGGCAAGATTCATTCTATTTAAATTAGTCTGTTCCCCCACGGCAACAATATAAATCAGTAGATTAATTAAATAGATAATCGCAATCCCGTTGTTCTTCGTTTAATTCCATTTATTCTGGGACCACGTCCACACGCATTATCCTCCATTCGTTGTAGCTAATCGAACGGGTAACAGTTTTGTATTGCACAATAGCGAGTTTAGAGGATTTCCGGGTGTGAACTGGCACAGAGATTACTATAGGATTAATAACATAAGTCGAACTTTACCAGTAGAGGTAATCTGGAATACAAACTGGTGAAACATAGAAGAATCATATCATATGTACCTACTTCTTCCTCGCTAATCTTCATCCGTTCAATACCAATATACCTATAATAATCCTAATGACTAGACTGCTGATGTTTATGCATTTGTAGCATCTTCTGAGTTTGAGAAATGAAATAAAGTAAAAGTTTTAATATACTTTAATATACTATTCAGGTTTTATTACTAGTGTAGTAAAGCCTATAGTACAGCATAAGAAATTCTGTTCCATTTTAATTTTTAAATATTAGTATCTGAATGACTTCAAACAGACCATAACATATCTTCACGAACAGTTTTAAACCTGACCAAACAATGAAATTCTCGTACCAAACACGAAATCCTAATTCAGCCTCATCAATCTCCATCTATTTAACCAACAATCACACACACACACAAATCGTTCTCAACTGCATCGTTCCAAATTTCCACCAAATCAAAGCACATTCACGCGTACCTACAAGTACCAGCAAACATCGAAACTGTGTCGAGCCTCGATTCGAGACAGACTAGCGTCGTTTCGAATCACGAAGGGTGGAAGTTCATTTCCGGCGTCGGGCCAGCGTGTCTCTCGTCGAAGAGAAATTCACCGGGTGCCCTGTCGGTCGGGGAAACGCGAGCATCGTGTTTATCTCGTACCATGCCACGATCAAAATGGATTGAGATGCGCGATCAGAAAAACGCGAACGGTACACGACACTCGGGGCCCCATTTGTATTAGGGAAAGGGTACATCAGGTGTCGCCGTCATCGTCGTCGCAGGACGGGATTCCTCGGCGAGTTTATGCGAGATAATTCCCACCGAGCGGGCATTCGTCAGTGTCGTCCCACAGGGAAAAGAAGCTCTGTAATACGCGGAAAAAGCTCTCCACCGGTCGCCTTGGACAACCGACACCAGCCCTTTGCTCTTGCTCGATTCGACGGCTTTTCCTCTCTCTGGGTTTCTTCTTTCAGCGTTCGCGGTTTCGATCCCTTCAGGAAGCTTGTTAGCTAGGGAAGAACTTTAATTTTTCATTCCTGATATCGTCTCCACATTCGAGAACGTCCTTAGTTAGCCTGGCCTTTGAAGATGCTAGACTTGCTTATTTTAGTGATTCCCTACATTTCTTGCCTTCGTATTTATTTTTTTAACACCAAACCTACCGAACACTTCAGATAGATAGGAATTAGAACGGCAAAACTGGTTATTTGACCGGTTGTGGTAGGTGTAGTGTTAAATTTTATAGTAAATCATCGATCAGTGTTCGATGGCTCCTCGTCACTAAACAGTAAATATTTCATAAACTAATGGTCATATGCAGTTGAAACAAATATCGTTGGCTTCAGAATTCCCAGCTCTATCGCCGTGCTAAACTTGATTAAAAAGTCAGCGTTACAGCTGAGGATCTTTCTTTGTCAGTGCTGAGGACTCTTCGAGCACACGTCGATGATTTACTGTATATTTAAATTATGACAATATGTGTCACAGGAGTCATATCGTAATAAAAGTATTCTGTAATTAACCCTCGAATGGTGAGGTAGGTGTTTAGGTCGTACTTGGTATGATGGGGTCGGATAATCTGTTAAATTTGTATATTTGTTTATTTATATAATAAAGAATAATAATTGACTTATATAACACATAATAATGGGAGTATTAAATATTTACTAAATAATAGCAAATATTTAAAAATGAAAATATTAAGAAAATATTAGAAAATAGAATAAGGATAGCGCAAGAGGAACTATAACTGCGGTCGGAAACGTATTGAACCTTACTGTCAGAGGGTTAAATACGATTTAATTCACCAGTTCGAATCTTCCATCACCGAAAGGATAATCAGATGTCATTAATCGCTGTTCAATCACTTCGTTTTAACCTTCGTTACTTTCCATTACGAATTACTTATCTGATTAAGCGACGTTGAATACCGCAATCCGTCCATTATTGAAATTTTATTCGAACAAAGCGGCTCGAATATGTTGCAATCCCGATATTTTCAACGTGACAATGGATTCGACCCCTCTTGGACAAAGGGGGCAAAGAACGGGGATTACAAATTGCACCGATCTCTGCCGATGGGTCGGTCGCGTTTTGAGAAATGGAAGGGAAATTGATTTTTTATCGTTGAGTGAATAGCCCCGTTCCCACAGAACTCTGGTGTTGTCGGTTTCGCGGTAGGGTCTCGTAGCATTGTTGCGTTTTTTTTTCCAGAGGACAGTCGGAGGAAATTGCGTTTCGGGATATTTTAGAGCCGCTAAATCCATTAAACCGAAATATTTATGGTGTACCCTGTTTTGCCCGCTTAAAAGAGCAGTTTTCGTTTGCTTTCCACTTACCAGTTCGAATTCATTTATTTTTGTATTTTTTTCGATCAATTTCACTTTCTGTTTGCAAATTAAACTTACATTTCCAATTTTTGACAGTTTAAATGACGTTGCAATGAGGGGAAACAGAATGAAGCTATCTATCTACGAAATTATCGCAAAATCGAGTCCCCTGCTCTCTATATTACACTCCACCACCCAAACGGTTTGTTTGTAAGGAGAAAATACAGTAATCGGTAATTTAAAAGAAATACCAAAATACTATTCACTAATTGAACAATATATACAGTAAATCTTCGATGAGTGTTCGAAGGCTCCTCGATATTGACAAGGATAGGTTTTAATGATGTTTAGCACAGTGATAGAGCTGGGAATTCTGAAGCGAATGCTATGTTTCAGCCGCATATGGCGATTAGTTTATGAAATATTTAATGTTCACTGTCGATAAGCCTTCGAACCCTCATCAAGGACTTGTATAATAATTATCTTGCCAAATCCCATGAATATTCACTCGTAAGACCAGTCGATAAGACAAATAGTCTACGTGGAATAAAGAACACGCCTGACGGTTCTATAATCATAAGGAATAAATTGGAACGTATTCGAGGTGGGGGAAAATCCCTTGGAAAAATTGTACTCCGATAAATATCCTCCGGCGTCGCGGAGGGAACGGTCGTTCGAAAACGGGTAAGTCCCGACAAGCAAGCAACCCTTAGTCGCTCATTAAACGAAGTTTCGTTTTTTCCTCCGTGAGCTTTTTCGTGGTTCCAATTAAGGTTGCAGTTCCACACGATGGTCGTGCTTAATCCTCCGCCTGGTGCTGCGTTTCTTCGACCGGTTCGAGATTACCGGGCGGAAACCAGGGGGAAAACTCGTAAAGGGATGGATCGAGGGGACAGGTTGAAACCACCCCCAGGGGGTTTTGGTTCACGTCACTGGGACGGCTGGTGGTTTAACAATGTGACTGGACCGGTTTTTAATGCCTTCCCCTGCAAATACTAGATTATCCCTGTAAGTAACTACGGCTTTCTGTCGATTTATAATTAAATCGGAGATAAATTAGTTACATGGCACACGAGGCAGAAAGCTTGGAAATCTTCTTTGAACGGGTAATCGGTTTATCAGAGTCGTCTGCTTTTCTGAATGTTCCCTCACGGAGGGTTTCTGCTTAATTACGGAAATCAATTTGTAGAAATAAGCGATAAATATACCATACTACTATCGTACAAACGTGAGCCATTATTCATTATAAATTAGTTGTAAAATATTCAATTTGCTGTTTCAGCTCGTATGGAATGTTCTGTACTCAGTTAGATATTAATTACTTGGAAATATAGATACATGGAACACGTAACTGACAATGATTGTTTTGATATGCATACAGTATTGATCTTTCATATTGATACCATTCTGCTTTGGCTTTTGCTTGATTTTAATTGATTTTTATTCTAATATTTTTCAAATGGTCGAGAAAATCTGTATTTAATATTTATGGAATTGTAATATTTGTAATTAATTCTACTGTGTTCAGGTATATATTACAAGCTTCGATAGAACTCGTTACGGTAGTTTAGATTCAGGGATTGCCGACCTATTTAACGGTCTTATTGACACATTTTCATACGGCTGTGTCATGCTCCGACGCTCGTATCTGCGCTCGTGCGGAAAATATCAATTTTTTCGGAAAATCACGACTGTTTAACGGTTTACCGGATAATCGGGTCGTGTACGATTATTTCATGGAAGATACGCTGACGTTAATTGGATATTTTTTACATATTTCGCTGAACAGTAATTATTCCTTGCGGCTTTAAAAAGATTAAAAACTCTATTCGACGAGCGTTAACGCATTTACTTAAAAAAACATAAAATATTTAACAACATGGACCAATTAATTTCTACATGGCATTGCTAAATATAAATGTCCAGTTACAAACTGCTTATAAAAAGTTTAATTTTCAATTTACCTGATGATATTCATACATCAAAGTAATAATCTACTCTCTTATTAATTTTCACAGATTTGTAAAAATTATCCATAGCTGTAATTACCAAAAAAGCATTCAGACAGACCATTTATAATCTTCTTTCAGTACGGAAACGAAATTGCATCTTTTAAGTTGCAAATTATTTGAAGAGGATTACGTTTCAGTTCACACGCAGGTGTATTATACGGCCTCGAAAGTTCGACAAGACTCGAAACTATTTTATAAAGACAATCCGAGGATCGCGTGTTGCAATATTCACGCCGCAATTTCAGTGAGAGCGGGCCGTCACGCGCCACCCACACGATATCGCATCGTCTCGCGATGGTAATCGTCGTTCGACGGAAGATTTTACGCCGCTCGCCCTCCCGGCAAGACGGTGTTTCATTATCGAGCTTCGGAATAGAGCGATATTTCAAGGATATTATGACCATAAATTAAGACTCCGTTTCCTCGTACCACTCGGAAATTTTCCCCCGTTACTTTCTTAACGGATTCATTGAGAGCCTGACGCGGGGCGAGCCCTGAAGCTCGAAAGACTGCGAGAATTACTCTCTCCCCCCAATCCCTTGGAGAATTATGGCGTTTCTTGGAAATGCAAGCCCCGCGATATCATAACACAATAGGTAATATTAAAGGCTATAAGGTGATTCTGGAAGTTAAGATTAAAACGGTGACGGAGGACGTGTATTGGCGCGGCTTGAATTACTCCTCGGGTCTATTGATCTTTCTGTTTCAGTTTTATCTTCCTATACACAGGCTATTCCACCCTGGAATTTAATCACCTGAAATATCGTTACCCTTTAGTATCCTTATTCTTACACACCTTTAACGATTCTTTTAAAAGATTTGCTTAGAGAACTATTTTTGAGAAACCGAAGATCATTTTAATTTTATATATAATATGAAATGTAAAGTGCGATTAACACTAGAACTACTAAACCCACAAAAATGATGGAATTACTTTATTTTTACTTATTCCTTTTTTTTTTCGTGGGTACTCGGGGCGACTTCTAATCCTCATACAGCGAATGCAAGATCACTTTGGCCCATCTGTAGCTACTCTCATATTCTTCGCAATTATATGTGAATGTAATATATATACTTGAAGATGTACATAAAATTTTATGCATAATTCCCTCTTCAAACCTGCGTATAATGAAAGCTACTATGAATCAAAATGTCCCTGCATTCGTCTGGCGTGTCCGTCCCAGACCATCCGCCTTCCGAGGGTTAATTTATTGTATACTTTATATTATACTACATTACGCTATAGATATATGATACAATTTTCTTTACTATACATTCAATGCTTGTACTTCTACTGATAAAGACGAAGAAAGTACTTTAGGTGTTCAAGGTTCGGTCGCACACATCCCATACACAGATTTATAACCACAGGACATTCACAACGTAACTTCAACTATACACGATTACTTTTCGTTATTCGAAATTTATGTGTTTCCAAATATACTTTACAATTCACATCAGCACCCTCTGTCACGCATTCTCCATGCAGCCATCGAACCGCTAATTGCAGAGCGCCGCGAACTCGACGCGCAGATTTCTATTCCAACCTCGTCCAGGCTCCATTCTCCTCTCCAACCGACCAAACACCCTGTTCAACCTGTGAACCCATCGCTTCCCCCGGTGTTTGCAGCATCCGACTAGAGAGAGAGAGAGAGAGAGAGGGAGTACACGAAGACCTCGAAACTATTTAATATTAATTTCCCTTAACGAGATTCTCCGTGGACGTGATGGGATGGGGATGGATGGATGGGGAGAGAGCCTCGTTACGCCCTAGGCGGAGAAAGCTGGTCGGTGGGCCAGGAGAGAACGTGTAAAATCCTCATAGAGTTACAAAGATAGCATCGGCGACGAGAGGAGAGAGAATATAATTGAACGGGCGCGTAAAGGGTTTCACGCGCGCTAGGCGAATGGACGGACGAAACCGTGGCAGGTCGCTTTGACGAAAAACGACGTCGCGCGGAAAGGGCGAGCGCAGGCCCGACGACGATAATGATTTATTAATAAGTCGGGGACGCCACGGCAAGTATAACATCTCAAAGGGAGAAAGGGGAACGTGGGGATTGGAAGGCCAAAGGCATCCTCCTTGGGAGTCAAAGATGTCTTTGTGCTAAAGCCCCGGAGACTGTCGCCCCCTTTCCACGAACGGGGAACAGAATGGCCAAGGGATGAAAGAAAACGAGGAACGCCCAGCGGGGCTCCCGATTCCGTGATACAGAACCGTCTTACACGGCCCCTTGCAACCGGTTAACTTCATATTTGTCGACCTGTGGGAGGCTAATGCGAACAGACTGGGTTACTCTTTTGCACTGCAGGGATTAATTCTTTTGGCGATGGTTGGTTTTCTTTAAGAGGATCCTTCAATCGTCTTTGCTGAGTTGCGGACGCTTGGGCTTGGATTATTGCTTTTCACGTGAACCTCTTTACTAACAGACTGGAGATTTTTACATGAAATTGTATTTGCTGACGTCATTCATAGATACAAGAAAAAAAGTTGGGTGTTTTTTGTTTCCTTAAGTATCTTATTGTGTCAGGAGTAAAATAGAAAATCGTTGCATTTCATGAAAGTTTGATCTTTTATTGTATCTTACAGATCCCTATAGACTAGGGATACATAAAATGTGCAATCTAGTTATTAATTTGGAAGGAAGAGTGATGGGGGTCTCTTTCGTCGAGTGCAATTCTGTAGGAAACGTTAAGAGTTCAGATTTGCTAGAAATTCAAACACAATTTTAGGGACTGCAGTACAAGTTGGAGATGCTTTGTATTGTGGCTTCTGATATATGCATTCTTATGTTTTTGTAAAAATTTACCGACTTTTTGTTAACTTCTATGCGATGAAATATTTTTTCAAATGTTTCCGTCTATGCCCATCGTTCCTCAAAGTGCATAATGAAATCAACATTTTTGAAATCCGTTTTATACAACAATAACGATTCTTTTCTTGGCAGTATGAAATGTCAATTCCTATGTGATCCAGGAATGGTATATGTTATTGTATCGTGAAGTTTCAATTAGATGTTTCAATATTTTATGTGTATCAACTTTGTGCATTCTATGTGGAAACCATTCCGGTTGCTATGGAATAGCGTATAACTTAATTAACCATTCAGTAACTGTGTAATATAAACGTTATATCGACGCGATAATTCCCAACATTAATTTGTAATCCGTTGATTTTGCAAGAGAAAGAAATTCAGCGTCAAAGTAATATGTCGTGGAAGCGGCGTTTAATATCTTTTTTTTTTATCGCTGATACGTTTAATTGCGCGCACTGCAGGTCATGTGAGTCGTTAAATTTATTTTCATGCATATAATTTAATTGCATTCCGGGGCGGCTGCAACGTTATCGTCATTCCACGGGCACCGTTCATTTGGTATTCCCTCCCGTATAGCATATTTCCCCGTGTATTTTTGCTAATTGCTTTCTGTTTATGCAAGAAGCCCTGCAATTTCATTCGTCGTCTTCCTCCCGACCGTATACGCGCACGCGTGGTGGCATATTAAAGTAACCGTTTAAGCAAATTTTCTTTTTTTTTTTCATTTCGTAAGTCTAGCCAGAAAATCCCGGTGGAATTCGTTAATTTCGCGTTTCTTGTAACTTTTATGGCCGTAAGAATGCAAAAGTTTCTTTTGAACGTCTGGTCCCTCAGGAAATACTCGAACTATTATACTTGCTCCTGGAGAAATTGAGATTTACGTTGTAAGTTCTAAAACAAACTACCGGGAAATATGAACACATTATTCGATAGTCTATTAACAACCTACAAGTTTCTTCGAAAATTTATTTCCAACGTAAGTCTGCATCAGTTCTGCTCAAAGTGGTAGAAGTTATAAGTGGAAAAGCTTCGTCTGTGACCAGACACATTGTTAACCAGATCAAGTAATTCTCTAGGTTCTTACTTTAACATTTAATGCTAGAAGACAATTATTGTCCTGTAATTCGGAATTTCGGGAGTTCCGAAGTCTCATAAAACTACTTTCACCGTCTTGGTTGCCCCCCTGCTCGTTCCCCACGCTCGATTCTAGCAGAATCGATCGACAGAGAGTCGTACAATTCTAGGCGGGACCGATTCCGCGTGTAAGTTCGAAGACGGGTATAAGAGCTGGAATAAGAGGAACTCGCGGGAGACTTCTCAACTCTTGAAGCACAATGTCCCGCCTAGTATCATCTCCAGCACGAAGTTGGAAGAAATTTGCAAACACTCGATGGATTAAATGCGAATCGAGCTGTTTCCCACTTCTGAATACTTAGTCAAAGAGGGTAAACTGCTGTCGATCACATTCTACAATTGGTAGCCTGAAATAGTGAGATAATAATTACAAGATGCTCCTAGCTCCACTTTAAATCTACGCTTCTTCCTTTTCCACACTTTTTTTTTCAAAATATTAATAAATCCTTTTGAATCCAGACGAATCATGAAGAATCCTTCATTTTCACAGATCTTTATATATCTGTAGATTTTCATGGATCTTGATACATCTCTGTAGATATTCGTAAATTTTTTTATATCCTGATAGATTTTAATAAATCTCTGTAAGTTTTAACTGGACCATACCCTCGTATTCGTCTATCACGAGGCCCAGCCACTGTACGAAACCAACCCCGAAGTCTGGCCACTCTTCTAAACAGTGGCGACTGGCAGGCATCCACGTCGGCTGGCGACCCAGTTGCCAGGATTAAACATAACCGCGTCCGTTCATCAAAGTAAACGACGGGAATGAAGTTGAGCTAATTTCGGGGCTGTTTTGCACGGGACCGCGCTCGAGCCTCCGACTCGACACAAGTCACCGTGTGTTCCGTCGGTGGGTAACGAACGGCCGTAAAAAGGCGAAACGTGGATTTCCCTGGCACGAAAACCATCCGGACCCTCTCCTCCCGTGCCACCTCCCGCACTCGGTCGACTTAGCACTAATTGACGTTTCATCCCCCGTATACACGGGGACAAGCCGTGCGCCCCCTCCTCCCGGGGTCGCGTTCTTCTTTGTCATCCTGATCACGGGAGCGACATCGTTGACCACGCTGCTGCTTCCGTGCACGGAGCCAGCTTTTATTCGCGGGTTAATTTATTATGCTAATTACTTCGCCAAGTGGCCATCTCCTCTCGACATCAGGAACTCTACTTTGTGAGCTTTTTTTGACACGAACCGCCCTCGATTTCTGCGGCTCCCAGATTTCTTTCTTCGGTCATGTGTGGAATGACGAATATCGGTCGAACCTTTTGTCACGATGCATTTTAGATAAATTAATGTCGCAGATGTGTATGATCTGTAGATTTTGATAGACAACGGTGACTTTCGTAGTCCTTTTCAAGAAAGATGGCGATGAGATGTACGAATGAGATGTAGAAAGATGGTATACCGATAAAGATTGTATGAGGGTTGAGAAAGGGAAACAAAACGATTATGGTTGGGGATGTAACAGACAGTTACGTCATATACTGTCATTTTTTTCTTGCACGTAGTATATAATTCCTTATTACGGTATTAAACCATATTTTTAATTCTCACATCGGTTTCTTGTGCCCATGCTCTCGACACCTTCCAATATAAATCTTTTCGATCGTACATTGGAGCAGAGGTTACTGTCTCACTATCCCAATTAGTTGTATCACCGTTGAGGATCAGGAAGACGTCGAACGTAATAAAAAATTGTCATTCCGGACAAATAAGAAACCTGGTGCAAGATTTCGCGCGAAAACCGAGGAAGAAACTCGTAAACCACAATGAGCGCGCCGGATCTTGATATCCGTGGTCTGAAAAGACGAATGAGAGGTGGGTGGAAAAAGGGGTGAATGCACGGGGCCAAGAGTCCCTCCTCTGAAAATGGTGAAATAAAACGAACCCCGGTGGATGGTCGGTGGCGGCTGTCCTGTGTTTAAGTGAAAACTTCAAGATACGTAGCGTGGGGGGGTGGTGGAGGGAGGCAGAAGTTGCAGGGTAGCACTTGGAACACGCGCGCAATTTCCTGAAGAATGTTGCCGCGCCGTGATTCCGAGACGGCGAAACTGCTGCAGGCTGACCCGAAAAGAAAAGGCAGAAATTACGCTCGACAGGCATTACCGAGGGTGGGATATGAGATTTTGGTCCGTCACTTTAGACGGTCGATCGTCAATCACTCGTGTCAGATGTCCGAAATCAACTGCTATACAGCAGCGATTCAAGTTTCAAGTTAGTTTTATCTTTTCTTATGAATTTTTGACACGGTTATATACAGTGTCAATCAATATTCATAGCTTCTACTATCAAATAAAAAATGCAGTCCTGTTTTATGGTTGTTCTTCCACCATTTTTCTTCATTTATATGCATGAGTTTAACATGCACAAATGGGTCGAACTTCTGTTCGGCTTTCTCCGGTGAAACATTCAGTAGAACAATGAGTTTGTTTCCTGGCGAACGAGTTAATTATTCTTTAGCCATTCTGTAGTGGTACGTATACTCCACAAGTTAAAAATATCATAAATTACGTCATTGACCGTTTATTTTGAAAGTGGTGTAAGTCCTTTTTTAAAAAAAATGAGATATGACATAATTTATGCTTAATTTAGTGTAAACTAAAATAAAATGAAATGAAATTGGAAAATGGACTTGCACCACTTTCAAAACAAACGGTCCAATTATTTTTGGTGGGATGATCGATGTTTTTCGAGTGTTTCAGCCGGAGAAATACGTGAATTCGGAAACTTGCCGTTATTTCACGCATTGCCGTGATTCGTATTGTATAATTGAAGTTTTAATTTATTCAGTTATCTGTAATTACAAGGATAGTTATAGTTTGAAGCAAGAGTGAAACGAGTATTTATGTTAGCCAAAAATATGAACTGTATAAGAGTAATCTGTAAACTCTTTGCGTCGTAGCAAAGCTACAGTTGCGTTTATATTACTAAAAACTGTGGAGCGTTTTCATCGTAATAAAAGTATTTTCATTATTCCTCCGCAGGAAAAAAAATTCCATGGCTTTTGTTCAGCTAGCGTTGTAGATGCACTTCTCGTTCATTTTCCTCCAAACGACGTGTTATTTTCAATTCGACTGCCTCTGTTACGACGTTTCCTTCGCTTTTTCCATATATCTCTCGAATATACCGAGTGTATCAGATTTATGCAGACGCATATTTATGTCAAATGTCAATACTAAATGTTCCATTGAACTATTCACGGCATAATACACAATACAATGTTATTATATCCTCGTATATACATATATCTTGTGTTAGCAGGAGCTTCAACCCCTTTTACCAACTTCTCTTCACTTCTAGATTCGAGTACCTAAACACTATTTCTATGACTGGCAGTGTAATTAATAATTTGATTCAAATTGTTACACTCAAACAGATTTATTCAGTACCTCAGCTAATTCATTAAGAACATTACTGCGTCATTCACTCCCTATGCAAGAGTGATATTCCGACCAAGATGATACACAATGTATATATTTACCAACCGTAGCGTAACTATACCTCATTTCATCTCACTCCCGTCATACAATCCGTGTACAATCGCACAAAGTTCACTGTTCATCTTCATTCATTTTTTATACAAAAGGACAACACCCTTTCATTTATATTAAATAAATAATCCTACTTCACTACTTTTTAACCCACTGAGAAAGCACACTCACTTAAAAAAAACAGATTTAAAATTCGTACCTGTTAGGTCCAAAATGTCCCCCGAAGATACGATATCCTCATCAGGCTCGTTTACGAATTGTTTTCGCGCGTGTCGCTGGTACCGGAAGCCCCACGGTTCCGCGTCTCGTCATAAAATAATTTCAATTGCAAATACGGTCACGGTCGTATGAAATTTAAATGGTCCAATTAGACGGCGTAATTTTTTGTTGCTGAACGGGGAACGCTTCTTCGCGCTCCTCCGGAAACACATCCTCGATCCCTCTCGTTGTGCGTGTGCCCGCCATCGCGCATTAATTATTCATACCACTGCCACGGCCGGGAACACAGAACGCTTTTTTCTTTCTCCAGTTTCTCGTCCCCTTATACGATACTCCACGCGTTTAGCCGCTCCATCGAGTTTGTTTTCACCCTGGCTCGTTTCACCCGAAAGCTAAAAAAAGATGGACCCTTCCATCAGACCTTCCATTCACGGTAGCAACGTTCCACTGTAATAAATCGTGGTCGATCCTTCGATATTAACACGATAGAAGATCTATCAGCTCGAACCGTCCGCTTAGAGAAAATCTTATATCAGATACGTTGAAAACGGCCGAGCAAAGAAGCGCCAGCCAGCGGGTCCGATCCTAATTGCGCGGGTTTAAGAGCTTTCCTTCTAATTTCGAGCTACTTACCCCCGCCCCACGACGGACTGGCTCGTGTGTGCAGGCAATAAGAAGCTTACAGGGCCGCGAACAACAGACGCCAAAGCTGTATCGATCAGATTCGACGGGGTAAAGAAAGAGAAAGAGAGAGAAAGCGAGAGAAAGCAAGCAGCCAGATGGATGGTCCGCGTCATCTTTCTATACTCATTCGGTTCAGACTAGGCGCGCGGGCTCGCGTTGCCTTAGTATGCTATATATTCAGAATTTAACAACTCGAGTGGTCGAAAAGAAATGTCTCTTATGTTGTAAAAAACTCACGTTATTTTATTATTCACCATGGAAGATTCGTTCCATATATTCTTGTTCTCCTTAAACCCTTCCGTACCAACAATCTCCACAAAAAAAATAGAAAAGAATTCCCTAAAAATTCAGACATTCGTGAAGAAGTTAAAAACACACTGTTAGTGAATGATAATTAAATTGAGAAAAATTTTGTTCCATTTATCCACTTCTATTTAATCAAAATCGTACATTTCACAATTTCTGATTGCTCGAGCTACATAATCGTGCGAGCCGCTGTCGGATCCTGAACCACTGTGCGCCCCGGTGAATTTCGAAACTGGCTCGAGTCAAAGGGGGCGCAAAAGACACCTTTGATCCCCCGGAAACTCTCTAGTCCGTGTTTCCTTGTTTCTTATCGTTTCTGCGCTTACCCCCTGGCCTGTACTCTCTCTATCTCTGCTACGAAGCATCTCGAGGCTCGTTTCTGTGTCCAAGGCACGTGGCTCCTTTAAGCCAGGCCCCAGCTAGATGGGAAGCGCGCTTCGCCGCCGCCAAAAGAAGGTATCCTGCACCCTCTTTCAAGAACCTTACTCCTTCTGTACGCCCCCCCCCCCTACCCCGCTCCCTGGGCAACAGACATTTTTCTCCGTTGAAGCAGCCCGGCCTAAAAGCGGCCGTCGCCCTCGGCTTCTTTTCGCGGCCTGGCCCCCTCTAATTGACCCAGTTCGCGGAGATAAGTATCTGCCCAGGTACAGTCGACATGGAAAGTTATCTTTGGGATCTTTCGTGTCCGTTACCGCCTGATGAGCTCTGGTTCACGCCGGTCTCAATTGCTGCAGGCATATCCCTGTCGTGTCTTCAGCTCGGTAGTCACGAGTGATAAGGGTTGGAAGTTGACGTCAAGGGCATGGACCGAGCTGGGATAGTCTGTATAGGATGCTTGTTGGCGATTCTTGATAAAGCGGTCAGTTTGGGATCTAGATTCACAGATTCACGATGGTGTCGGTATGTTGGAGGACAGAGTGTTTCTAAATGTAGGTTAATAGTGCGAGTATCTGTTTATTCTTTTGGACAAGATGGGATCGTAATAGAGTGTGATCGTCTTTGGAGGATGGAAAGACGTCAATATTTTTAAATATTAATCTGCTCATTAGCAATGTCTAGCTACGTTGGTATTAATCTTCCTGGAATAATCGAGTCAATTTGACATAAGCTTAGACTGTAATTTTTCTTTATATACTCTATCGGAGAAACTTGTAAATTTATTTAGCACCATTAGTTTACATGCACGACGATAAAGTGACATACATTAATGGCCAAAAGTATGGGGAAAGTAAGGAAAGAGTAGTAATGCAACAATCTATTGAACAGTGCACAAGGGCGAAAGACGACATTGTCTAAAAACAATGAAATTTGATGAATAGACTGTCTGATTTCATGCACGCAACGAGTATTTAAAATACAGTGCTGGAAAGAGTTTAACAAAGTGCAATATGGGTTTCACGCAGACGCAACCATTATTGGTGGAAACAAACTTCTACTCGACTCCGGTTTCTGTGAATTAAAACCCTACTAATTAAACATCCATTGTCTACGAATGAAGTACTACAAATGAAGTATTCAGTATGACCAACAAAGAACAGGTTCAACGTAAAGAATCTCTGTGGAAATTCGGAGTAAAATAATTAGGCATAAAATTGCAATCCATCATAACCAAGTTCGAGATGCGCCCAGCGTTAAGGGAGCCTGCAATTTATTTTCCACGTAAATCTATACAAGCAATCCCACCTAACATGATCACCTTCATTATCTGACTTGGTTTCGAAGATACAAAAAATGTGAGATGAAAGTATTGTTTGGTTAGAAGGAGCAAATACTATGATGAGCAAAAATTTTTCTCAGGGTAATATTTTCCGAAATTTCAAGGTCATCGATGTTTTTTTAAATGAGATTACATATTTTTATAAGCATGACGTAATAGTTGAGATCACGAATAATCGAATCTTCAATAATGGTATGACCTTCATGTGACCTTGAGTACGAAAAATCCACAAATGTGTAAGCGTAGGTTTAAATAATAATTGAAATCACTTCCAGCAATTATTAAAATGAATTTTCTGGAAATCAAAAGCAAGTAAGATACTAAAGGTGCACACGTTAGGTGGAACGACCGATGTAACAGCCTCTACGATTTTTTTCGTCGAAGACGCACGGCGGGTTTCAGGTGCACGGAGTCTAATGGGTTCTCGGGACCGTGTCGTGAAAATTATACGCCGGATGGAGACGAAGGCGGACTTGGGTAACACAATAAGCGTTCACCAGGGTGGGTATGAGGGGGTTGGTTGTGTCCACGGGGAGGTAGAGACGAAGAATAATTCATTTGCTTTGAAACCAGCGCGGCTTTTCCCCGTGACTCGATGCTAACGAAGGGTTAAGCAAAGTAATAACCGAATAATCGTTTAGCTCGCGGTGTGTGGGGGTGGCTAGGCAAGCAACGAGTCGCGAAAACGACGCCGCCGTCACATCTCTACGGCTGTCTATATTATCCGCGTGGGTTTGGGTGGAACGTCAAGGAGCGAACTGCGTCTCCCAATTAGCGCGCGAGATTCACGTTCGTGGTGTCGTTGAACGCGGCGAAATATCTTGGTATGATGTGGTTGTCTTTTGACATGTAAACTGCGAATTTTTAGTTATTTTAAAACGTAATCCTCACTGCGAAATAAACAAAATTTATCGATCTTATAGAATAATTCGGACAACTTCTGTCGTTTTCAACTGAGTGTTAAAAAAATGGTCTAAGACCTTAGGTGGTACATCATTGGAAGGTTTATCTTTTGCCTTCTAACATCGTGTCAGACGCGTGTTGATGATTTCAAACTGGATTTAATAAACATAAATATTAAGGTGGGTGCACCAATAAATGAACACGTACTAATGAAACGAGTAAATTAAGTTATTAGAATAAGCGCATGATTATACTTGTTTCATATTCAAACAATTTTCGCGCCATTGCATTGGTTAGAAATATTCTATAATAACGGATCATATTTTTCTAATTTTTCAAATTGATATCTACACGTTATAAACAGATATAGATATTGAAAAAATGTAATTCTCATGTGCGAAATATTTATTAATATTATTTTATCATTTAAAATTCGACTTTAATAGTTCCACAGTCTTTTAAATGTTCATTCATTGGATCGTTTACCCTACTCGTTCTCTTTAAGTCAAAGTTAGTTCATAAGTGACTATAAGGTGTTAAATAAAACCAGGCTATCAGTTTAAATAGGATGGCTGTTACTTCGGACACATCCAATATATTCGATATACTCTCGAGGATTTCTGCAAGTATTGTAGATAAATAAAACCAGGAAGAGTCATTCTTCTGTTTCATAGAACAACCGTTGACACGAGCTCGAGTGGAGGAACTACAGATCGTTTCCAATTTTTCGTCCATTTACGAGACGTCCGAGAGGGGAATCGTGAACTCCGACGACGATTGATATCTCCCGTGGTACGTTCGTCTTCGGGTTCGTTCCCAACACAGAGAACCGGTGGAAATTTTTTTCCACGATAAGACAAAGCGGCGGTGTCGTCGGTCCGCTTTCATCCTGGCCCCTTCACTCCTCTCCCGATCGTTCTTCTTCGTACCACATGTAGCCACCTATATCGATCGAAGCGGGTCCTCGACGGAAATTCTAGGCTGACCCTGATCGATACCCGGAGAGTCCCCGAGCGTGCAACGCCGTAAGAGTAGCATTTATTTCGTCAGAGGGGGAGAGGGAAGATTTATTTGTCGCCGAGAACATTTATTTTGTCGCGGCGACTCGAAACATCGGCGGGGCTCTCTTCGGTGACGCAACAAACCGACGAGTACGCGCTTCGAACCGATCGCGGAATTATGTATAGTCTCAGCTGAAAAATACGGATTTATCGTTGTGGGTCTGTAACACTCTTTACCGATCGTTTAATTTATACAACTCCACCTTTGTAACCGCCATTAAAAAGATGAACAACAGTTCTGCAAGTATAATTTGTTAGAATTGCTCTGATATTCTCATTTCTAATTTTGAAATTTTTGACCCACAGTTTTTTTTGGACATAAACGCTTTACTTTGTTCGTTGCAAATTGCTCAGGAAATTCGTTAACATTTCCGGTTCACAAATTGTCGTTTAAAATAGAATCGAAATAATAATAATATTGGGGTGATTTTTATTGCAAGACTATGATAATTAGGGTAAAACTAGGTAACACGCCCCGGTTGATAAAACGTTTCACTACCGTTTTACGCACACAAATGGAGATACAGTAAACCATCGATGAGTGTTCGAAAGTTCCTCGGCACTGGCAAGGAGGCGCCATCAGGTTTAACACTGACTTTTTAACGAGGTTTAGCACGGTGATAGGGTTTAGAATTCTTAAGCCACTGATATTTCGTTCAGTCATATATGGCTATCGCTTTATAAAGTATGTAATGTTCAGTGCCGAGAGACTTCGAACACTCATCGATAATTTACCTCAGTCGCTCAGAAAGATTGCTAAAGTATAAGTATCAATATTAAGTTCTTTAAAAATGATAATCAAATTTTGATTATCAATAGGACAGTAGGAAGACGTTTTGCCAGCGGGGACGTATTACCCAGTTTTACCCTAACAGTAGCATGAGAGAACTGCACAGAACCATATAATTGATTTGAATGTTGAAAAAGTGTATCCATAGATCGATAATGATTGAGAGTTAGATTAATATGACGAAAGTTGACAGTCATCGTTTCCGTTATGAATGCTCAGATACGTCTGTGATTAGATTTCCACCCTAATTGCGACATTCTTAATGCCAACCCCCCTAGAGAAAGACACTCCAGGTGAACTGCGAGAATGATTCATAGCCGACACACGGGGGATCGTTCGATGATTTATCGTCCGGGAATTTCTAACTACATTGTGAACATCCCGATGATTAATTGTTGCCGGGCATTAGGGTCATAAGAAGGGGAGAACCCGAACAGATCTGTCGACTCGAGGACTGCTATCAATCATGGATTCATCCGTAGAAGAATGTCGCAGCCTGCGGCTTTGCCCCCTCTGTTACTCGTCAGGAAATCGTATTCTAAAGTTTCCATCCGATAGACCGGGATTTAATTGAATTTATACATTCGCGATCGTTTCTCTTTTGTTATTTAATTCAATTTGGAAAGAGGGTACAATGTGAGAGATTACTATTGTTATCAATATATGATAAACCATCCTCGATGGGCCAGATTGAAAATGCTCGGAACAGAGTGATTGTTTAAGAAATAGAAGTTTCCCGAAGACATGTGATACATCCATCAATTTCTCCGCGCAGCTATCCGAAATGAACTTCAAAACTTGTTTCTATACTTTGCCTGTTACATTTTTTATTCCGTTGCTTTGTATTCGGAAATTGAAGAGGAAATTGCCACGCGCCATATACTCGAAACAATCAGTATTATATCATTAATATTTTGAGGACATGATTATTGTATGTAGGAGTGAATCTTTGTAGCATGGTATAAAATAACAGAATTTGTCTTAAAGCCTATGATAAGGTTCTAGTAACACGTAGGGAGTTATACTCTTCTCGGAACACAATAGCACCCTTCACGGAATGAACAAATTTCTGTTTGATTCTAGTGTCTATAAATTTTCTCGTCACAATCTAGATCTGCATAAATATTCGCAGTATAGTTGCTAGTAAGTTCAAAACTGAAGGTTAAAGTAACAATAGAATTTGCCTTCAGTTAGAAAAGAATGTTCCGATACTGCGGATGTGATAAGCGTGTCGATCTGCCAATGGACTTGTTCAAAAAGACCACGAGGATTGTCCTCCGGCGATACTACCTTTGCGGTTACCAATGATTGTTTCTGTTTCTCCTCTTCTCCCGGGTTATTCCTCTGATCGTCGATTACCGACCGCGTCATTCCCGATGTCCGTGCAATCGAATTGAAATTCCGGTTATACCCTCTGCCGCTTGACACGGTTTGGGGGAGTCGGTAACCAATCGATGCTCGAAGTTGGGTACCATTCTGCAACGCTCTGCAAATTGCTCGGCCAGGATGCGCGGGTTAACAAAGGGCCAATCCCACATTACGGGGCCGGTGGTACTACCAATTAGAATTTCGTCGGCGTGGAACGCGCTCTGGATACACCCTAGAGATAGAGCGACATAGAGAAGCAAGCAAGGGTCGAGACATCGGCAGATGTGAAACACGAGACTTTGAGTCCAACGATACATATTTAATGAACTCTACGCTTCGATCGATCCTGTCTTCCACATACTCGGGGCACTAAATTAATAAAAGATCTCGCCGTTAAAATCTTCGAAATTAAAGCGCTTTGATAATAGTGCTACCTTTATATTAATTAATGTAGATATAAGTGGAACATGATACTATAGTAAATACTGTAAATCCTCGATAAGTGTTCGAAGGCTCCTCGTTACTGAGTGTTTAGAAGCCGTCTTCCTAACTGGGGCGGGGGGGTGTTCCCCGCGAAACACTCCGAGTCAAGGAACCTTCGAACATTCATCGATGATTTATTGTATTTAAGTAGTACAAAACCGTAAGAATCAGCCAACAGCGACCACGATTTAGTTCTAGTTATTGAATAATCTCGACAAAAGTTGCTAACTGTTCAGGGTTTAATGGCGAATAAAAACGTCGTTTATTCAACGGCTTCAGTTTGCGTGTACACGCGCGGAATGGGATGTCAAGGAACGGCGGGACGGGAGAGGAGACATCGGGACAAAGAAGGGCATCAGTAAAACCGTATAGTCGTTCCAACGCGATTTTACGATTGCCGGCGGGGCGTTGATCGTCCAACAACATTTCCATAACCGGAAACAATGGCCACATGTGTGGCCCCTGTACTAGGACAATGGACAAAGGAACAGGCGCACGCGGCGTTTCTCCGCCCTCGCGTTCTGTCACATTCAAAGAAGCCCCAGTAGAGTCTGTTACCGTTTCCGCGTCTCTCGTCCGCGCGTGCAAACAACGTTTCGATCGCTCGGTGGATCGTAATGGAACGACGAGCTGGCGGGGAACGGAACGATTCATCGAGGAAGGACCAGTATCGCAAGACAATAAAAACAGAAACTCGATGGTAGTTTACTGTTTGGGGGAACCGCGGGAGAGTGGGATCGCTAGGAACTGTCGTTGCGAAATTGTTGCGAGTTTCAGGGTAGATCGAATGTAGATTGTTCTTAGGAACACTTTGGGTGGATGGATTCAAGTAAATACGGATACTGTCTGCAGTAGATTTAGAAGAGAATGCCTTTGTACTCGGCACAGAAATCGATGGAAATGATTCTGTCACACCTTCACGATTCTGTATTCTCTGAAATGTCTAACTTATGAGTTCTTCTACTACTGAAAATTACTTATTATTGACATTAGTTTCGGGTTCCCGGTTCTTGGGAATTGACACTCAAATGAAAATTGATTCTTCTGATAAACTGTGTTCGAACCTTAATGAACTTGCTGCACTATTAAATGCTTCTAGTGTTCATATGTCTCTTAACAGTACCTTATTCCAATATTTTGTCTTTTATTAAGTGCCATAAGATGATCCTTGGACACATGGAAGTTATTCCATTTACTCTACATTTCTTCTGATTTGCTAATATCCGAAATAACAACTGCCACACGAACGTGATTTTCCTGTTCGTGTAAAGTCAGAGTTTCTTTCCGTACAGTGTTTCCAAAAAAGAAAAACGTACGATCGATCGTCCCCTTAAAGCAAACTGAAAATTCGATATTCCATATCAAAAGCTGCGCCAGTGAAAGGGGCGCGACGTCGCACGATAAAACCGGGCCTGTCTCTAAACGCGTACCTGACATAATTCAAAGATAGGAGGGCGATATATCCGCGGGTGGAAGGGATAGGGGGCACTGGTTTAACGCAACTACGCCATAACCGTGCCCATAAATATTTCCTTCCGCGCGCGCATACCGAAATCCGTAACGACCCCAGCCGTGGTCCCTGTTTTTCCTGGCCCGAAGCAGCGCTGCTTCTTGCGGAGTAAATCGAGGCACGGTTTTTCCCTGGAAATTCGGGAAACTGCAGGTTCCCTCAGACACCTTCGACGTCGAATAATGGAGCCGAGGCTAACGACAACCTGTCAAATACTCTCGTGGAACGACGACGGCACCCCGAGTCTAGTAAAAACAAAGAAAACGGAGGTTTTCTTCATCCTGGATCCATGTTCTTTCAACATCCTTCCACTTTTTCTACCATCACCGAGTAGCTATACCATCGGGTTCATGGATATTACGACACTTAGTGTGTTAAAAAAGATGTGAGATTTTATACAAATTGCATATTTTGTTATCCCATGTTACTGATTTCTATTTATCTAGTCGAATAAGTTTATTGTTGCAAAGTGTTCAAGTAATCACCATTTTTAGAAATTTTCTCAACTGATAATATGTATCATCGATCGAAAGAAAATTATGCCATGTAAGCAGCAAAAAGCTAGCATACGTCGGAATATACTTCACTAGGTACAAAAGTTTCATAACACTCGTAGAAAGTTGAAGAAACTTGACCATTGATTCGGAATACTTATAAAACCGACTTCACTTTCGCGGTCACTCAACCCCTCTCACGCATTCCCCTATTGATCCTTCATCCTTGGTGCTCCACTCGTACTTTTCCTCTCACTTCGTCGTTCCCATTTGTATCTCGTCGAGGATCACTGAAACTGTGCCAAAGGCGAGTACCCTCTGCTTCGCTCGTCGAACGAGCGCTGATATCCCGAGCTTTTTTTTGTGCTTTTCGAATCTCCTCTATTTCGAGTCGCACGGGCCCGTCACTCGGCCGCGACACGAACCGCCGAGAGGCTCGAAAACAACTCCTTCCTTGAATCCAAGCTCGCCGTCATTTCGCTCGATAGCCTTTGAGACCCCGTCGATGACAGTCTCTTTCGCCTCCTCCCGCTGGTTATCGGTGGTTTGATCGATCGGGGATTTCGTGTTTCTCGTGTGTGGTAACGCGCGTCGAACGCAATATCGCGACGCAACGATGAAAACATCATAACGCACACTCGAACTGTTGACATTGCAACTCATCATGCCCTATTCGCCCCATGGATTGTTCCTACCGTGATCGGTATCGGTCGACGGTTTTGGAATGTTCTCGATCGATTCGTAACAACAGTTGTTGCGTATTCAATGTGTGGTACATACCTGGAACTTACGAAGGAATCGAATGGAACACCGCTTCCATCTTTGACTTTCAGTAGTTCCAGTCGACGTATACGTTTCCAAGTAATTTATTTCCGAACAAATTCCGAACAGCCCCTCCAGCATGTAAACCGACGTTTATTGGGAAACTTTAGATTGATATTTTGCTGCCAGGCGTTACACGGTCACCACGCGTTTCATGCATTATCAATTCACCTCGGGCACTAGGTACTGTTATACTACTGTGCCACTCGTTCTCCTTAACTCGCCACGTTAATATTTCAACGCTTCGGTCTGGAGAAATCGTACGTGTTGGTAAATAGCCTGGGCCTGCGGGTGCACATTGGGGAGAATTATGTAGAAGGCAATATTGGACCAATTGAAGTAGTATTATAGCTCATTAATCAGACGGGTCAGAAAATACAGGAACTCCAAGTTATTCTGGAGTTATTTTCACAAGTTTCTGACGCAACTTTGGTTTACACATGAAGGGAAGAGACAACCCAGGGATTAGAAACACTACAGAGACCAACATCAGTAGTACAAGACGCGATATGTCCGACACCCCAGAGGCCAAACAAACGGAATAATTTCTATCGTTTCCAGAATCAATTCACCTCCATATACGAACGAAAGACAAAACAGAGTGCCATCAGAAATCATCCCCATCCACCGAACAATCTCCACAGATTCTCCAAAACCAACAAATCAGTCGCTCCTTCAGACGACAATTCCCACCGCCTCGCATTAAAATCGAACCTCCGGCAGGAGACTAGAACGTGGCGCACACATACATGGTCGGTCCTCTAAACGACCCAAACACCACCGTGACCGTTCGTGTGGAGGACGGAAAAAAGGCCACGCGGAATTCTGCGAGAAACGAGGGAGGCTTGAGGCTGATGTTTGAAAATTTATCGTTCAACATTGTGCCGTGGCGGCGCGGCCGGGGGAGGACATGCCCGGGCTTGTAGCCACGGCGACGCCAAGCTGAAGTAAGAGAGAGAGAGAGTGAGACCAACGCGGCAGGGGGGAGCGCACTCGGTGTAGAAAGTAGAACCGGGCGAGAGGAGAAATTAAACGGACGTCGTCGGGAATTGCCGGGTAATTGAAAGCTCGACTGCAAGAGAAGAACGGCCGCGGCACCGTGTGAGCCTTTGTCATCCGGACACGCAGAGAGCCCGGAAACTGGCTATGAAACGGAAGGGGAACCGCGCGGCTACAGGGACGAAGGTTCAAACATTAATTCAGATATTTCGCGCGGCACGAGGGAGGAATATTCGATCAATCATTCTATGCGGCCACCGCGCACGTTTCCACACACCCCTCTTCCTGGGGGCTGTCTCTTCTTTCTCCGAAGCGTTTGCGTACCTCAATATTCTGTTTATGTTCCCGTTTTCGTTGGCCGTTCTTCGCTTACATTCTTTTTTTCCCTTCGGCTCTTGTGTCTTCGAGAGAACCCGGGCATCTTTGTCTGCTTTTTAATTGAAATAACTCGGGCAAAAGTTTTTAAGAAATTTTCGTTAATATTGAGGCTTGGAAAATTCCTTTCGTGCGATTTTTACTGGGAGTTGAAATAACGCCAAAGGGGACGGTTTTATATGGACATTTACTTCGAAAATATGGAAGAATTCACTGGCTGCTTGTGTTCCTATAATATAAAGATTATATAAATTATTTATTATCCTGTATAGTAGAGTTAGTAATTGTATAGGTATATGATAATGTAATGCAAGCATACGTAAAGGTGCGTATCCACTTGTTGCGTATTCTCGTATTGTATCACCGTTGTGTATCGATGTTGACGGGTCGGCGTTGCATCCTTCCGTATGAACTGCGTCATCATGGATCATTGAACTCGTTTTGATGTCAGCTACAATGTCGTACTTTAAGAAACAGAATATAATATGCAAAAAAAATTAATGACCTTGAAATGATCTTCAAGGTAACCTTGAGGGGGAGGGCTCTTCTGAGGTCATCGCAAGATGCACGTCTTCGAACAATATGAACTCCGTTCGGTCGTTTGCGATTTCTACGGGTACGAGTCGACCCAAAAACGTCCGAAACTTCGGTCCCCTCAGATTGTTGCAGTTTCATTTCGTGCGGCCAGGCGAAACCACCGCGCGAAATAAAAGCGGCCGCGTGAACTATAATTCATGCGAGCCGCGACGGCGGCGTGAAGAGCGTAACGAGTTGTAATTAACGTTCTTTCGCCCTGTTCCCGGGGCCTTGACGTTTCCTGCTGCCATGCGTGCAGGGCCAGCTGTCAACAGTGCACGAGACAAATCTAGTGGTCATCAAGAACGCTCGCCCTTGTCCCTCGTTTGAATTGTCAATTCCGAGAGCCCTTTCCCCATCGCTAGAACGTGAAATCACGCCATATTGTACCGTAAAACATTCATTTAACTTCGCGATTCGTTAAAAAAGTTGTTTTTGAAACCTTTTTTTTAAGAGGATTTGTAAATTTCCAATATGTCAGGCACCTTCATGTGCTCTATCTCAAACTAGACCCCCATTTTATTCTAACAATACACAGTAAATTCTCGATGAGTGTTCGAATGTTCCTTGCCATTGAACGTTAAATATTTCATAAAGTAATGGTCATACGCGGCTGAAAGAAATATCGTTCGCTTCAGAATTTCGAGCTGTGATAAACATGTGACAGTGCTGAGGAGTCTTCCAACAGTTATCGAGGATTTACTGTACAGGGAATCTTGTAACTGATGTTACAACCGGGTACGCGGTGACTTGGCTAGCGCGCCTGTTCATTGTATTCCGTGTCTATTTATTACCATGACGTATACACCCGTTTCAAATTAATTTTTAAAGTCTATTTTCTCGAAAACGAAGTTTCAAATGAAGAAATTTTATTTCATATTTTCGATTTATTTTGTCATCTAAAATCAACCCTCTCCACGGTTGTACCACCAATTACATGGCACACTGTATAAAAGATGAAAACGTACGTAAACACTTCATTTTGACGTTGAAGCAGATATCTGCACTCGTTCAAATTACCAGTATCCAATGTGATTTTATTTGCGAGTACATTTTCGTTCAACTTTCCAATTTGCAGGAATTTTCAGTTGCGCGTTATTTTCGGTTATGCGTTATCTATTTGCATCCTGGCAATTAGACAAAAAAGGTAATCATGGACGTAGGCCGGTTAATTAAGCGGTGGCCCCATCGAGGGATTTTGCAAATTAAATGTTTTCCTCTATTCGAAATTTTTTTGCCATGTAAATCCATTCGTTTCGCATTTCAATGGATGTATTACAAACACAAACGTGGAATATCAATCAGTCCTGTGCATACGTATAGAGTTTCTTTTTCCTATCGAGACCGGGTATGCGACCACGAACTGTTGATTTACGGGGTGTTATAAATTTTATTGAATTTAATTCCGGCCGAATGCGGCCAGCGTCATCAGAAAACAGGGGAATAATTCAATTGCTTGTCTTCCCGCCCTGTGTTGACACATTTTGATACGGTGACCGACAATATATTAATCAGCGCGAAACGTTGCCTTCGTAATCTATGAACCATGTCGAACAAATATGGTTGTTGTACCTTTATTCATGGGTTGCATGTTCTGTTTGTTTGTTATTACTTGTAAAATTGTAAAACATAACGGAACGAAAACGTTAATAGAAATTCGTGCAGCTTTTATTGCGATTTTGATAGAATACAACTCTGTTCAGACGAAGAGAATTGTTATTGTAACACGGAATAATAACTAAACACGAGTAGCTTGAACACAAAACATCGAAGTTGGCAGTAAGGTACAGTTTATGGATTTGTAAGGATTTCAATACAATATCGGCGAACCGTGTAGAACAATGTCGCTTTTATCGGTCATTAGAAATACGCTGTTTAATCACCGGCAATAATGTCGAATCGAGAATCCCTATTTTTCATTCTCGACGTTAAAGCGATGCAAAATAAATGCCTCTATAACTTACCATGGGGGCAGGGAGAGAGAGACGAGGAATGCATTTTTCTAAAGTCAACTCGTAAGCAATAAATAACCGCGTGTTCGGTTCTCTCGCTCGCGGAATCACCGGTGTTACGAAATATGAGACTCCGATAATGCATTAACGGTACGTAAAAAGGATATATTTTGCTGGGAGGGAAATAAAACGGGAAAATCGTCGGGGCAATTTGAAATCTGATCTGGAATTGCTCCGTCGCGATTATAATGGCGGACGTTGGTAATAGAAACATTGATAAATACGATTAAATCGTGCGATAGAATATTTGAACGAATTTATAGGGTCCTCGAAAGAGTAATCTCTGATCTTCTTTAATAGAACAACCGTAATATTTCTTTTAAATAATGATTAAATAATTTGATTCATGGATATGGACAAAATGTTTCTTTGCCATTTTATATTCAGTCTGTGGATTTTCTGCATTTATACTTGATGCAACCGTGAGTGAATTATTATACAATCATTAGTATACTAATCAATAATCCACTATGTGTAGCAACATTCGCGGTTTATTTCAAAGAAATCGAAAACCTGATCGAGATTTGATACTTCGCAACACCACACAGGATCATATGAAATAATTTTTCAAGTAAATAATTTAAGTATCACTGAATTACCTAGCTACTATCTAATTACCTAATCTAACGAAAAAACACTAACAAATTTAACGTAGACTTTACTTTCTCGTTTACCTAATAGAGTAATCCATTAATCAAGAGTTACAATAATTCTAACTATTATCTAATTACCTAATTCACTAAAAAGACACTAACAAATTTAACACAGACATTATTTTCTCGTTCACCTAGCATAGAATCATCCATTGATTATTGAATCATTCAGAGATCAGTGCGTTAACATATAAATTTGTATAAACGTCAACGATCCAATTATGCCAAGTTCGTCCAGGACAAGGCGACTACCCACGAGTAAGAAAGTATCAGAACATGAAGCAAGTCTCGCACGACACGGGAACGAGTATATGTTCTGGTACGAAGAGCCCCGAACGAAGGGCTCTCTTCCACGTCGCGTTTATATCTTAAATCCATCCGCGTGAAGATGTTCGCGTCTTACGACACACTCTGCATAAAACAAGAAGGCTGATCGTGGCACGCCACTTGCGCGGCATTACTTGTACTTATCTATGACAAGATCCACGTACAGGCTGCAAGTAACGACCTCGAGAGGGACGACGGGGGGGTGTATCGCTGGAGCCACTCGCCGCTGAGACAGACTTTTAGTGCCGTGCCACGACGTCGTCGTACCCGGCATGAAAATCCATTCCGAGCGGTTTTCTTAATGATGCCGCTTCCTTATCTCTGCTACGACCCTCCACCCCCACCCAAAACCGGAGCCTTGAATCCTCGATTCACTGAAGCAATTACGCCCCGGGAAAATTTCGCAACCGAGAGTTACACAGCGCGAAACGTGAATTTGCGAGAACCGTGCGTGGAATTCTCGACAGAAATGGTCTGAGAGAGAACCGTATCAGAAGTAAAGGAGAGCTTCTTAAAAAATTTCCGAAATACAGTAAATCCTCCATGAGTGTTCGAAGGCTCCTTTGCAGTGAATATTAAATATTTCCTAAACTAATGGCCATATGCGACTGAAACAAATACCATTTGTATTAGGTGCAGTAAACTGATGCATTAGCTACAGGGCTTGGGTTATACACCTAAAAAGAGTCGGGCCATTCAATTGTGTAAAGGAAATTTTTCTGCCTTTTGTACCAGGGCTGTACAACCAAAAAAATATGGAACGACATATGTGTGGGAGTTTGGGAATGTTGTAATAAATATATCTGCTTGTTCGTCCATTCGTTTTTATAGGATCTCTTTAACGGTACTTGGAATTCTTGATCTGCAAACGGGGTATCATCAGAGTCTCTGGGGTCCGCGAAAGAAAGAGGATCCATCGTCGCGGATAGTTTCCCACGATCGATGGAACTCATTCTTCGAACGAAGAGGGTAAAATTCCGCTCGCCCCCAATTACCGCGGACGGCGATCGCTCTCGTCTCCCTTTACCCCTGCGGGGCTGTAAGGTGAAAATAATCATTGTTCCCGGCGCACTGAATGGCCTTTTAATTCTACTGTTGAAACAACGTCCATAGTTAGGTATGATCCACGGAACGTTCGGTCCGATGAGGATTCTCGAGAAGAGAGGAAGAGCTCTATTTCCAAATTGGTATTCACATTGGTAAAATTAATTATTTGGAACGGATGTTAAAATATTAAATGGCTGAATTGATTCTATTATTTCATTAGATTAATCCCTTTCGATTTAGATTGTTGTCCATGTATTTTATGTACATGAACACTTTGATTGCATTTGTTTTCTGTCATAGTTACGTTCGGTAGATTAATAATAAAAATAATAACTTAATTCCATTCAAACAGAATACGTTATTGATTGGTCGAAGCATAACACGAGAATTCGTGGAAAATATTTCGAATAACAAACAATTTATTGGTTTCCGTCGATACTACAATAAAATTGAAACCATTTCGTTATTATTTAATGATTTATCGCAGGAACAATCATGGTTGACGCTCGAAATTATTTATTCCCGTTTATTTACCCGCGTTTATTGGATTCTCGCGAACATTGTTGTGTTTCTGAATGGATGGCTGATAATTAAACGCAATCGTATAATGGGTATACATTTTACTGGCTCGAGTAATCATTGTCGAGGACGTTGTTTAAAAATATGTGTTCGTTAATATAATTTAATGAGCAACCAGTAGCGTTCGATAACGGAGTCAGCTAACGGCACGCCTGACATATAACGTGAGAAATCGTTGCGCAAAAGAATCTCACTTAAATTGAATCGAACGGACCGTGTCCCCAAGGAAACCAGAAAAGAATAATACTTCCGAGAGAAAATGCATTCGTATTCCGTCTAGCACTTTAAAAATGGAGGGGCGTGACACCTGTTCGTATCGACCAATCGTGAAAATTCACCGATAAATTTTTATTCAATTTATAAATTATGATATACGTACATTAACAGCTCCCTTTTTCGGCATTTTCTTACCATTGGCAATTCCAGTTTTTGGTTATAAGTTTTATAACCAAAAACATTCTATTCGTACCCATTCATAATGCATTACAAAAATGCTGATAGTCAGAAATAAATATTGTTTAGGGAACATTATGCTTGACGGGCGACGCTTATGCTACTATAAAGTAATAAAGGTAGCTTAAAATATATCATTTTTACGAAACATCACATTTTCCTTATACAAACTAGGTGCCCTAATACTTTAAGGCAGTAGTGTATGTGAATTGAGGAAAATGATAAATTGTGACGGTTCGATAGCTTTCTGTTCTTATAAACTTTTTGAAAGTATTTTATTGAAACAATACTGTCACCTTAAAATAACACTTTTGTATAAATTTGATACAATTCTTGAAAGAGGGTGCAATGAAGAGAGCCGTTATTATAAAATGCATTTTCTGCGACTATTAATGGACCGATCGAGATTGTATAAATTATGTCAGTAATTTTTGCAGTGTAGTGCGCACGATCGCGAGTCTGTAAACAAAGGCGAGGAAAGCTAACGGGAAAAGCAGCGTGACCCAATTGTTTCGCGTAACATGCATCGAGACCTTTCGAATCGATAGGTAATTAATACAGCTCATTCTGTTCGAGCCGTAGCCCGAGTAAATCTTCGGCCGGGGGAGAGAAGATCACAGAGATCCCCGAGATAACAGCGCCGTGCAAAGAGAAATGCCCCTCTTCTCTGGTCCCACGAGAGTGTTTCCGTTTCGATTGAGTTTAACCGGGATTGAACGTCAGACCGGCCGATCCTCATCCGATCCCTGTATCTATTTGCATTGCAAAACTTTCATAATTGCGGCGGCTAATTTACCCTAAGTGGATCATTTAATTAATTTCACCTTTAGTTCCCTTTCAGTCGCCCACAATACACGAATATCCACACATAAGTTCCCTGTATCTTCATTGTCCCGAATTCATTAATTCTTTCACGTTTCATTGAACCGCAACCAGAACAATATTCGCAGGTTCAAAATAATCACATAGTGTTCAAAATAATTGTATGAATTGAATTATTTTAAATAACTATTTATTCTATAACCTGTCATAGCGAAAAAGGGGTAACGCGATCCCGATCACGAGAACTAGAATACAGCTCTGAAAGTAGGGAAAAAAGCACAGAATATTCTCGGATACAATGAAACCGAGAACGAAGAAGGGAAGCAAATATCAGGATCAAACAGCGGGGAAGAGAATAGGTCAGGTGGACAGAAGGACGGAATAAAAAGATTAAACGGGTTCCACGGAAATGGTGCAAGAAAAAAGAATTTGAGCTAAAAGCAGGGGAGAATGAAAAGGAGCGGAGAAGAAGAGGCGTCGTGGTGGGAAGGGGTTGGGAATGAAAATCCAAAGAAAAGGGAGAAGACGGACAATGTGTAGGAGGGTCAACGACAAGGTGATATGAATGAAGAACCAAAAGAGAGAAAGAGAAATGGGGTAAAAGGGGGAAGACACAGACATGTTCCAGCGATTCTCAGTCGCTTGACACTTTCGGTTCGGCGTTGAAAGAGCTAGTTCGGGGGCTGGCAAGGTGGCGTTGCTCCACTGGTGAAAGCTTCGCCGATGGCAACGTACCGAGAAATTACGTTTCCGCAGCTGGCACCGCAGACATTCCTCCGAGTCGTTTCTCGCGCCTCGTCTTTTACCGGTGCTCGAGCGACGGTGGCCACAGGAATCCGGGGAGGCCAGCGCCTGTAGCGTTTGTCCCATTTTTGAAGTCTTTCGTTTCGCATTCTCGACTGCGATTCTATTCTGCGTACAGCAGCCGACGGTCCCGATTATCCACGGATTTGTTTATCGTTTCTTCGTTAATCACGATCGTGAGTAAACTTTAATTGTCGGTAGTATACAGGTATAAATCGACTGACGAGAAGTAATCAAAATTCTTCCTAGTCCTTTCTAGTAATATTCGTTCATCTTGTGAACGGAGGAGCATGGTAGACGTCTCTGTTTCGATTATATGAATTAGGGGAAGAGTTAATATCTTAATTGTTCAAAGCTATCGTTTAGAGATCTGTAAGTTTTGACTTCTACTTTGGTACATTATCGACCGATTTTGTTTTCTCCTGAAATGATTGAACTTTTTCTTTCTATATTTAACGTTTTATCCCCCTGATGTTTCGGCCGTCTCTCGACAGGAAACGCTGAAAGGAGTGACTGCCCGATCCTGATGGGTCTCTATCGACAGCAAAGAAAGACGAACCCTTAAATCTTTCATGGTCCATTTCACGTTCGACCATACGTCCGTGATCTTCACGACGGTTCTATGAGACGGGCGCAGGGGCCTCGTAATTGGTCTCGCTTATTGACCGAACGCTGCCCCCCCCCTGGCTAAAGTCGTTTATTTATCGAATCCCTGGCTCGCCAATCGACGGTGGCGAAACGTCTGGTCGACGTAATTGTTGTTTATTCGCATCGGCCGACTCTTTCCGAGGCGGAATAGAACCCCCTCGTGTTTGGTTTTCATTATGAGGGGTTAACTTTTATGGGCTTGTGGGTTCGTTTCCATGAGTCTCTGTGTATGTGTGTGTGTGCGTCTCTCACCTTCTCTCAATTCGTGACGTTTTGAATAGGGTTAAACAACGTAGACGAGGAAATTTAATGGAATCGATTCTACTGATTGTTTAAGTTGTTCAAGTAATTCTCAATAGATATTGTTACAAAATTCGTGACCGTACATATACTGCGTGGCATAACTGTAAAAACCACCCGAAAAATTTCAATTCTTATGTATTATAGTTAAAATAAAAACGAACCAAATATACTGTGTCTGAAGTTTTGTTGAGAAATAAAGTTTCTCCAGAAAAGGATAGATTGTATTCCATAGAAAAAAAAATGGTTTGTTTTTACCACAATACGTTAGGATTGAACATTTTAGGGTGGTTTTATAGTTATGCCACACAGTGTATTTGTACCTCGAATTTGACAAAGAAATACTGAATATAGATTTTTTTGTAGTAAAAATTACAGTTGATTGGCCTCGGCGAGTTAACGTAGAAGGTAGACTCATTATATTAAGTGAAATTATTTAGTTTCGTATTTGCGTGAAATGTATGGTACGCGAGTGCTTTGAAATGTTTTTCTAGTTTACAATCACCTAATATACGATGCATGGCGGTTGGTTTTAAGAGTGTAGTTTATGAGAAAAAGCTTCCACTTGGCTGATGAATATCATGTTCTCTTATGAATGTTGGATGATGCAATGTCTTCAACTCGAGTATCTCAGGTATGCAGAGTATCCGGAAGAATTTGGACCCCGTGACTCGCGAAAATGTCGGGTCATCGTAAAGAAAATGTCGTCTGGCAGAATCCAGACGCAAAGTGGACGAAGAATGCTTGTCTTCTTCTATCATAAATAACCAACGTTCCCTGCATGTTTTCATATTTTATACAACTATATAATGCATCTGGGTACTATGGAGTAACATGCCACGTACATATGTATATTAATGCTTTAATCTAGAAATAATGTCAATGTGGAGGATCAAGCATGGGGAAGTCTAAGATAAGTAGAATATGCAAAATTTCCAATGAAATTCGATATTACGTATAGATATGTCTTTTAAAATCATATTAAATACCACTGAACAAACATACTATTTAATTCGTTTGAACATTCTCAAAATTGTTAAAAAAAGTGGTGTTCTTTTCCAGTTACTCGAATACTCAAATATATTTTCTACGGAACTAAGCTCTCCGTTCGTGGACGTAGATACTACTGCGTCATAACTCGAAAAAAATCCAGCAACAGTTCCACCGTCGGAAATAAAATGGATATTCGTGATCCATGCCCCGAAGAGCATTGATGCATTTCGCGCTTACGATAGCTTCCGTTCGATTGATCGATAACCCCCCGCGACTAGACGACGGTTGGAACGCAGAGGAATCGAATATATCGGTTTGTCAGTGGAACACGATTAATCAGTGCGTTCTACCGTGCGTTCCTCCGCGCGTCGCGAAACGGTCCTCGTGGTCCTTAGAAAAAATTGCCAACTGTAAATCGTCGTTATTCATTGTTTCGCGGGCGCTATTAGCGTTCGCATTGCAAATCACCAGAGAAACGTTTCACGGAGGAAATACGACGCTTGTGCGTCGAACATACGCGGGCATTGATAAAAGCGACGTATGTACATAGATATAAAACAGAAATTGCCGTCCATTTCGGTATTGGTTTCTGGAAAATGGAATTTTCATGAGACGCGCGACCGCTATATGCTTATAAGAAGGCGAGCCACGTTCACGTTTATGGTTGCGCAGCTCGTGATCGGTCACTGATAGCCCCGATAAGAACAGAAACTTTATTTTGCGAGTGTTTCGGTTTTCGACCTGTCGATTTCACGCGGGAAAACTTAATTTATTTATTCATTTATTCACATACGGGTATAAAATCCTTTAATATATAATCCAGTTAGAATTAGTCTATTTTAGGTAGCAGTGTCTTGTATATTGTATGCCTAAAAACGATTTGGGGACTAAAAGAGTCCAGCGTATTACAGAATTTATTGATATTCGTAATTATATGGTTAGTGCAATTATATTGGTCATAATTCGTGCGGTGGGAAATTCATATGGAGAATTCATAGAGATTCATATGATGGTAATAATATTAAGTAAAATTTGCTTTAATATTATCAAACTGGCGAGGCTAACGACTAGTGGTAAATTCATAGTATAAGTAGTTATGGTCTGTCACTAGCCAGACAAGTACATTAGGTATCTAACAAATATGTTATTGGTTGCTTTTGATTATACGAGCAAGACGAAGATAACCCAGTCCAGTCCCTAGTGATCTGGCGTGTAAGTAGAACATGTTCGTATTAGATCAGACATGTCGTACGTTCTTCTATTTGGCCGGTCACATGGTACGTTCTTGTTTACATTTATACTCTATACCGTTATGTGACTGAGAAAAGTAGTATAAACCCCTATGTGACGAGATGAATAGTATGAATCTATCCTTGAGCAGGATTACCGTTCTATCACCGACTATCTAAACGATGATGTTCGATTTTCCATTATTAAACACGTAGTACACACCCCTATTTGTCAAGACGAGTAGTATAAATTCATCCTTGACCAGACGAATGATTCCGATTTATCACTGACTATCCAAAACGATGATGTTCGATTTTCCACTATTAAACACGTAGTACAAACCCCAATTTGTCAAACGAGTAATATGAGACCCTCCTAGACCCAACAAATGATACCGATTTATCACCCACTATCCAAAACGATGAAATTCGATTTTCCCCTATTGACCTACGCTTTTCCCTCTACAAAATTCTGTACTACCAGTTAATCGACTCAATGTTGCTTAAAAAAAGTGAACCATTCGAGGACACCATTACCAATCCGTCCGTTCCTCGAAGAAAACAAGTCAGTCGCACGGAGATTAATCAATGCTCCTCGCAGCTCCAGGCTCTCGTCTTGGGGCCACTTTATTCCTCTCGCCTCGGAAAAATTGCAACCGCCACAATTTGTCTCCCGGCACTCGCGTCTGCCCCGTTTGTAAATTGCGACGAGATATTTCTTGAGGGAAACGCACAGGCGGCGGCTCCGGATGAATTTGTCGTGACGCGCGTCGGTGACGCCTTATCCATTAGCACCGAGCGAAACGGAACCCCGTGTTGCGTTCGCTGGCGATGTTTTCCCCAGTGATTCGGAACGATTAGAAAATTAAACGGAATCGAAGATCGAGCGAATCGTGCTCCAGTCGTCACGGCCGTTTTAATTAACTTTTAATGCGGCGAATGGTCCTGCACGTGTTTCCACGGGGACGATCTCACGGACTCACAGGTGCGCGGCTAATTTTCTTGGCACCGTGACGCGTCGTGCGCTCCTCTCCGTGAACAGCGTGGCCGTCGATCGATGTACTGGGCGTGCGGTTTATGGTTTTCCGGTCATCCTAATCTCAATATACAGAGTGTTCCCGTTTGAATCGATCCACTGGAGTATCTCAGAAAATGTTGGTGATACTAAAAAATATATACAAATTTTTTTAAAAGAAGCAAAGGAGGTATGTTTAAAAAACTCTCCGGGCTTTATTTATTATACATGCAAGTAAATAAAACAAATTACCTTAGCGTACCTATGCAATTACAGTAGAAAAATATAAAATCGTCAATTTATGCAGATGGCTCTAATAATATAATCCACACACTGTATACGTAAAAATAAAAACATCTGACCGGTAAACATGATTAAGAAATATATATACGTTAGGGTATCAGAAGGCAAGGATTGATCTTACGTCCTTACATATTTCCTGAGTAAATAATTAAAATACTGCTTGTAGAACGGTTGTACTAAAACGGCAACTATGAGAGTTTCAATGGTGGAATTAAACTAAGATAATTCTACTGACATCATTACGGAATCACGATAACGAGCATTCATCTCCAACGGTAACTCGAGAAGCCAACTAATGGCAATAGTCGTCTCGCTAACGGCCAAGTTACAAGGGGTTGGAGGCTAAAGGGCGGTTCGTACGGGAGAGAACGGTATTATCGGCAAAGGGGTTCGCCGCCTTTATTACGCGTAATCGAGGGTCCAAGGAGGGTGGGGCTTAGTAAACGTTTATACGGTCAAATATTTTGCCACGCAGCGGCAGCATCCGCTTCGAGACCTCTTTCTAACAACGGTGCTTCCCGGCCCAACCTCGATTGTCTCTTTAACCCCATCCCTCCTCCCGCGGAGTGCTGGGAACGGGCCTAGTTACCGCGCATAATGCGGTCGCTATGTATTTCCAGCTACGACTCGAAACGAGTAACCGTGATTGTTCCCGGGGTAAGCCTGCACACGCCACGGGGTAAGCCTGCACACGCCACGGGGAAAAATTTGCATCCACGCGACACTGCGAAGCCCACCGCCGTTTACTTTCTCTCCCTTTAACGGGAAAACCAGGTCGGACAATTCTACGATCCGGGGGGATATTTTGGAGGATGTTTGGTAAAGCTCCCTACTCAGCATCCAGTTATTGGCTCGTTCCCGAACCTCCAGAGATTCTCCTGGTGCCAGTTTTTTCAGTGAAACTGAAGTTCATGTGGTCGACGATAATTATCCGGCGTTAACTTTTGTTATACAGTGTGGAATTGGACAGGTTGTAGAAGCGAAGAAGTTGATATTTTACATGCAGAAATAGGTTGAAAATGTGGAATAACATTTTTCCGTGTATAGTAAATCCTCGATCAGTGTTCGAAGGCTCTCTTCGACACTGAACATTAAATATTTAATAAATTAATATGCGACTGAAATAAATATCATTGGCTGCAGAATTTCAAGTTCCGTCACTGTGATGAACCTCGTTAAAAAGCCAGCGTTGCACCTGGAGCGATGAACATTCATCGAGGATTTAGTGTAATGCTTCATTTTTCTAGACAATCGAATTCCGAAATCAGCTGGTATTTCTAATGTGTAAAAAATTGGTAAAAGACGGATGGATTGGAAGCATTCAGTTGTGTAAAAGATAGACAAAACGTGGCTTCGATCGAAACCAGCCCGCAACTCCCCGTGAAAAGGGTGTGCCGCCCGCTACTACCGCGGTGTTTCATTTTTCAAAAGTGGAACTCTCCGCACAATAGAAATTCTCTTGGACAATAGAAATTTTCCTCGGAGCATTTTTCTTGCGGACTGCCATGGAAACGAAACCGTGTCAAGCGTGTCACTGGCGCGAGTTCCTGACGGATACGGATGAAAAAATAATACCAAAAAAAAAAAAAATACTGTTATAGATCCTTCGCTATTCTACTATTCATCTACATAGTACTTCATACAAAAACGTTTAAAACCAGTTCTACATATCGTTTAATCCATTTTCCATGTTCAACGATACTCTTTCTCACGTACAATCAAATTACGAAAGATTAAAAGTAAAGAAAAAGGAAAGGAGAACAGATCAAATGCAAAGAATTAAACATCACAAGTGATCGTCGTTAGTCAGGTCTGTTGTGCACGGAAAATAGGGTACGGTGATTATACGAGAAACGGGTTTCCGTAATTAAGATATTCTGGCGGCGCCAGGCGAGAGAGAAATATTTTGGTTGGTGCGCCCAAAAAAGGAGTAACGCCGCGGCCCCACGGTTACGGCTCATAATGCGCCAGTCCCCGGTCACGCACACACGCACGTAGAGACGGAAAAAAAGAGGGAGGGAGAGATTGTATGTGTGCTGTAGATGCAACAGAACTCAAAACGAGTATTGCGACTCTTCTAGTAATCTCCGTCGGCGGCCCGGGGAGAATTTGCATCACGAGACAATAGGCGGCCCCGCTAGAAGTTGCCCGTGTACTTTCCGTTTGCGTACGCGTTACTGGGCGAAAAAGTAGGCCGGTCCCCTCCCCCCACCGCAAAAATGAATGGTTCCTTTGTCATTTAAATGTAATCGCTTCAAGTTCCTTTTTCGACTCGCACACTGACCGAAGGAAATCGCGCACCACTCGCTTCAAGGAATCGTGGCGAAACGAGTTGCAGTTTTTTGTAGCAATTCTGTGGAAACGGACAATTTTGTTTACCACCAATTATAAATTCATGGTTTTTTTAAAGGTGTACAGTTTTACCTCGAGTCGGGACCATTGTTCCCTAACCAATGAATGTAACCATTTCGGTGTGTACTTTTGTAACACTTAACTACAGTTAAGGCAACGAGTACTTCGCAACGGTTTTAGTAATTAACTAAATGTTATTTTTCGTTAATGCTATGGATACAGTGTATCAGTTATTGAAGTAATTGCAGGTATTCAAACGGTAGAACTTCAAAAATTATCTGAATACAGTAAACCCTCGATGAGTGTACGAAGGCTCCTGCTCGGCACTGACAAGGTGATTTCCACAGGTGTACCGCTGAATTTTTAATGAAGTTTAGCACAGTGATAGAGTTTGAAATTATGAAGCTAATGCTGTATGTTATTCAAATAATTAAAAAAAAAGGTATTTAATGTTTAGTGCCGAAATGACTTCGAACACTCATCGAGAATTTACTGTAAATAGCGATAGTGAAATAAAGATTCAAACTTATCTCTGAAAGAAGTCGTTTGCAGTTAACCAAGCTACGTTTACATTATTTAAGAGCCTATTCATTTATTGATTGCCGATGCTATTATTCTAAAAATAGTTTAGTTTGTCAAATTCGTTTGAAAAGAGTCACAATTTTCATTGAAGATGTAAATATAAGCGTTATTGGTTTATATAAAGAGGAAGCATCGCTGGAAGCAGGTCATCGCAATGTCGCCACTTTTTCCCCTCCGACCGTACTAGCAGGACCACGGACAAATTGTCCTATTTCTTGCTAGCTGACCTACATATACACAACAAATGTAATTATCCGTATTCAGTGAACTGTTTTCCCGTGGAAGCTCGGCCAATTTATTCCGCGCGGTCGTTCGTGGGGATTCACGCGATCGCGTCTTCTCTAGCGGATAAACCACTGAATCTTGACCTTATTTCTCTGATTTCCTCGAAACTCTTTTTTTCTCTCCTACTCCTACCATTTCGCATTTGTAGTAAATATATTTCATTCAGACACTAAGATGAAACGTGTCACGAAGCATCCAGTGGCACGAATTTTCTTGAGACTAAATACAGGGTGAATCACTGAACTGTACCACCTCAATATACTTATTACTTTTCTAGTAGTATATACTACTACAGAAGTACTGCAGGCAGCAACAACATCGAATTATCTAACCGGAAAGATATGTTTATAAACATTCAACTCTTATGTCAAGCAGGACTTGTCATACACGGAACTTCCATTATCCAAAAATATCTCAGTAATTATTAGTACTTGACCCGACATACCTCAGTAATATTTTTATTCAGCATTCAATCTTCTTTCGAGCAGCATCTTTTCTCCTTCATATTTCAAGAAAAAACTAATCTCATTGTAAGCCTCGCTCGATATCAAACAACATTCGTTTGAAACGTTCTTTTATAAAACAAGTAGTTTATGGGTAAATTTAGGTGGTACAATTAAGTGACACCCAGTACAGTATCTCGTGAATTTCACGGGTTGTGGAAAACTATCCGACGTTCCCGCAGCGTTCTCGCGAGCGGTCGAAGATACGTCACGATTATTTTCTCCGTTCGGAGCTTGGCCCGGGTATTCGCGACGTATCCCTCGGGGCGAATTTACGTTCGTCCGGGCCACGGGAAATTAAATGTCGATAGGTATACGCGCGTCGGTTTAGTTCGTGGAAAATGTTCAGACATGAAGCCCACGTCTGGCCGGTAGTAGATAACTAAAATTCAACGTTTATTCGGGAACCGTCCCTCGATCCCGAAAACTTTCGACGTGGATTTCGATTACTTCCAACCGGATATCATTTTTACATTTTTCACCATCAATCTCTGAAAAAAGCTTCTTTTCTTGTTCCCCGTCACAGTAGTCTAACCCCTTAATTCTAACAGCGTGGAACACGAGTGTTTATTACCAGACAAAACACAGATCGAGGCACAGTGTTAGTGAAATCGTTTTAAACCGTTCGATTCCACCTCCAGGTTCACTGCACTCGATTCATATAAGTCCAAATCGAATCTCGGATAGGTTGTTCGAGAAAAAAGAGAAATCATTGCGGGTGAGTGCATTTCGATCTTCCTGTGTGTCGTTTGGGGATTAACACGAGATACGAGGCGAGCAATAGGTGTCGTTCTCCCTGTTCCTCGCAACAAGAGCAACGACGAAACAATTCTCGATACCACCACCCCTCCCCACCTTTCCTGTTTGCTCGAGATACTCGGCTCACGGGCGGCGGCTCGTTTTCAAAGTGATTCGTTCTCACGCGATTAGCACGGGAGCACGCGAGCTTAATTTAAGCTAAGCCATAGGAAAAGTTGGTCCCTCTAATGAAGACCGATTGCCTCGGACAGGAACTAGGGCGTGAGCTTTTATCGTCCCTCTAATTGGATTAGAGAAAATAATTCCCGCTTCCGTACCATTGCTCGCGATAACGCTGGCGGCCGTCTCACAGAAGCGTATGCTAATTTTTGCTAATGGACCCCGCGGCCTGTGGCCCGGCCTCGAAATCACCGCTTCTTTAATTCAGTATCCGGACGTTGCACCTTCAACAGAGCAGCGTGGGGGTTGGTAAGTTGTTCGCCGGCGAGTTGCCGCCTCTGTGACACCACACACGCGATTCCCTTGTGCAAACAGTTCCTGTTAAACGACGTGTACAGCAGTGGAATGATCAGTCAGAGGCCAGACAACGTTGAAACTGAACCACTTCTGATGGAGAAGCTTAGGTCTCTTCTGAACCTCGTTCCTCGTACTTACTCCGTTTGCTACAAAGTACTTGGAAAAGTTTATTTTCTTTGTATTTGTGTCCAGTACAGCTGTACTAAGTGCAATAAAGGTGTTTTGTTTTGATGCTGTCTGCCTTTAGTCAGACCTGGGGTACTGAGAGTTTGTAATCAGATACAACGTGATCTGCTTTGTTTTTGAATAGGTCAGTGAATTATACAGAGGTGGGTCAGAGCCAGCATTACAATTGGACAGGAGATTATTCTATGCGCTAAGATGAGTCGAAAATGTGGAATAAAATTTTATCGTACGATGTTTGGTTTTCGGGATGGCCGAATTTAAAAATTTCTGTGCGTGAGTGTTCGACAGTAAGTAGAAACGGAATCTAATGAACAGACGCGTCAGAAAATTGCTATTCAAATGGGAACGCGTCCAGTAGATTTTTGAAAAAATTTAATTACATATTCTCGACTTATTTTTACATGTAGAATAACCTTCTGTTCGGCTATACTATTCATCCTGACCCACCCTGTATGTTCATCTTGTTTTACAAGTGAAACAAGTACCGTATTTGTCGGACATTTAGACCAGTCTTCTGAAGTAGAAGTAGTATTCTTCGTAAGAAGTAGTAAACCGAGGTCTGTTCATGGTCAAACAAGTAGTACAGATCAGTCTATGATCAGACGAATGGAGCTTCCCTGACTTCGCAAATGCTTGACACGTTTTCCAACTCGAACACGATCTCATAACACAGAGGATCAGTTTTCGAAGACCTGTAACCCGTTTCGGTCGAGGTCAATGCCCCCTTGCCTCAATATTCGTGGGGTTATACGACTCCTAAACCCAACTGTCCAAGTGTTCTCGAGTGTTACAATACCACCTGTGTCCCCGAAACTTGCCAAGATCAGCGAACCGTGACACCCAGACTGTGACCATCATATTTCATGCAACCTCACCGTGGCCGGTTTGGCAAGCTTAACCATAAAATAACTATTCCTCGGAACTCCGAGCACCGGCCCTATTATTCATACGATAATCAACGAAAAATCACTCGACGAATTACACCCACGTATACCTCGTGTGTGGTTCCATTCGAACCCGACACGAGGGGAGAATAAATTCTCCCTCTTTCC
>NW_015373918.1:526554-653352 GCF_001272555.1 Dufourea novaeangliae | reverse complement strand
GGGGGGGGGGGGAGACGGGAGTGTGAGGGGGCGGAAGAAGGGTCGTAAAAGGTCGGTGTGCCGGGACCACCGAAATCCTTTTCAACGGAACCACCGCGTTTAACGGGACTATTTATTCTCCTAGCCGTCAACGAATTTCTTTCTTTCGGTTCGCTTCTAAAAACCGACCTGGCGGTTGTAGGGGATGAAAAGGACGCGGGGGTGGTTGCAGTCGAGTGTGGGTGGGGAGGGGATGAGAATGAAAGAGGGAAATTCTAGGCACGAACGGCGTGTCCTGCCACGAAAACTGGGGGCCCCTGTCCTCGGTCGGGTTACCCGCGTAATTTCATAAAGTAGTTAGTCTCAACGGCTGTCGCGACTGAGTATTTTCTCGGTCATGGTGTTCTTCTTTCTTATTTTTTTTTCTTCTCTTTGCCTCGACCGACTTTCTTCCGGCCGGCCGATAATACAAAACGTCGACGAACTCGCAAGTAAGCTCCCGGAACTTGGCTCGAAAATGCAAATGCAATTAAGCCCCGACAACACCCTCCCTCGATCCGTCCACCCTTCCCCCACAACAACCTCGTGATGGTCTGAGCGATTTTTTTCTTTCCACTAATTCTTTTTCTTTGGTCTTCTTGCAGGCGGTGTCGCTCGTGGATTCGGTGCACTGGTCGTGGACTTGTTGAACCGTCCTGGGAACCGAAGACGAAGCAAATGCTGGGGTTGATTCCTCGATTCGATGCATGGTGAGTCATCCTGGTAACCTTTTAATATACTATACGTATAGTTGTTCGGACTTTGGTATTCATATATCTGTTTTAGCGAGGAACTAACAGTTTTGAGTGTTATTTTGATGATAGTGTTTCTGATTACATGAATTGAATTGAGGGGTGTATTTATCCCACTTGCATTATTTTAAATAAAAAATAAGCAACAGGCCCTTTACATGAAATCTGATTTTATTAAATTTAACTGCAAGTATTTCAGAAAGTGTAAAAATCATAATATTCCATTGATTTGAGTAATTCAACTAATTGTTTTTTGTACAGTGCGCGTATATATACACTAATTATGCAAATGGGTTAAGGGGTGTTCCGTCGTAGACCGAAACGACGGTTATACAGTCAGACGATACCGTTACTTTTTATTATTTTATTCCTTTTTTTTCAGTCAATTTATATATTTTGCAAGACCGACCCTTTGCAATTTTAATTTCGTTAACACAAAGAGAATAATAGACAAAAGAAGCGAACATTTGGTCTGCAGTCCGCCACATGCGCTCGGTAACCTGGGACCCATCCGCGCCGGGCCTTACCGGGGCGCGCTGACTCGCAGACAATATAATCATAAAACCCTACCGTTGAGAGACTCGAAAATTCGTCGCGGTCAACTCGCACCGCGACCACGTGCGCGATATTTTCCTGACGTCCGCTTCGCCCTGAAGGAGAGGTATTCCACCTCCGCGTCGCGTGAAAAACCCGAGAAATTTGCCTTCCCCTTCAGGGCATCACCAATAAGGAGGCGAGTTTTGGTCACGCCTTCATCAAACTTTGAGGAAGCGCGACGTCACACGAAACTCGAACAGACAGTCGAAAAGATACACACAGTCGAAAAGATACATACAGTCGAAAAGATACATTCAGTCGAAAACATTCAATAGAAAACACTCGTTCGCAAACACTCGTTCGCAAAACATACTCGTTACGACTAGAGTCACACGGACTCAATTCATTCGCATTAACTCGCAATCGAACAATCATTCGACAACATTCGCATCACGATTCGCCAGCTCCAACGGTCGAGCAATTATTCGTTTTTCTCACTAAGAAATTGAAACAGTTGCCTAAAATTAATTTGGCGGGCAACAGTTCGCAACCGGACGCGTACCACGACGGTCGAGCCTGGAATTTACAACTCCAGGCGGATTCGAAAGAGAAATCCACGCGGACGGACGCGACAAGGGGTGATTGCTTTCTTCGGAAAATATTTCGAATTGATTCTTCACGAAGTGTAGGAGCAATTTTACTTTACGACTTCCTATGGTTGAATGTGTTCTTTTGAAATTGATATTAGAAACTCTTACGAAACTCCGTTGCGATACAGTACACACCCCCTGCCATCCCGATATTCGATCCGTTTAACGAGACTTCTTGAGAATTTATTCGGTGAACTTCCGAGGAATCGAGTGCTGTGAACAATGCAGATGCAATTACGTTGCGACACCCTGTATTGTTTACTGCTTCTGTAACGACTTGCTAAATGTTTGGACGTTTTTATTGTTTCCAATAAAAATCGACCCACCTCCATTCTTCCTCCGCTGGGAAGTTTCGAAGCGACGCCGGTACTTAATTTATAATGGTGCCATGAATTCTTACGGTCTCACGGTTGTCTTAAAAATTACGTAGCGTTTTAACGAGTCCGGCGAAGAGGCTCGTAAACGGCGATGCATAAAAATTTTTTATCTTGAAATTTAATCCAGGCATCGACGCCACGACGAACGCGACTCTTGTGCTTTACAGTCGTGAATAGTTCAAAAGGTAAATAAATACATATTAAGACGTGTATTCCGACTGTGAAACATGCGATAGTACTTAAAGATTATGTAGGGTGTTTACGTACGGTGGCAAAACCTGAATGGATGTGATTCCACAGAGCAGAAATAAGTAAAAAATGTAGAATAAAGTTTTTTTGAGTAATGCTTCGTTTCTGAGACCATCGAATTTGAAACACCTGCAATTGTAGAGGACTTGGCCAACGCGTCTGATCGTCTGATCATTACATTCCGTTTCTACTTACGGTCATAACGAATTACATACGTGTTAGATGAATTTTGAAAATTGATTAACTTGGAAACGAAGCACCGTACGAAAAAATTTATTTTACGTTTTTGCATATATAAACATTTTATAAGTATCACCCTGATATTTTGTATCAATTTTGTCATTCTACATTACAGTAGCATTGACCTTTTAATCTACAACTTTTTCTAAATAATATATTATCAGCACTTTTAACAATTTTGTAGTGATCGATCGGAATTATTTGGCTTTGGAGAAGTGCCTTAATACTGTATACCGTTACAGATTTTAAATTTTTGACAAGTTTTAGTTAACTGTTACCAGGTTCAAAGTATTTCACAATCTTCGCATAGAGAAAAACGTTTAATCCACTTCGTGACTTTCTAAATCTATGACTGTCCAGGATCCGATCCGGCTCCTTGAAAAACCATGCTTTCGATCGAGCCACCTCGAAGCTCCGAGGGTATCTGATTCGCTCTGCAATTCAATGAGGGTTTAGGGAATCCACGGGTGTATTCAGAAAGAATTTGGCCATGAGACAGACCCGCTCCGCCGCACAAGGGTGAATGTGGAGGATCGTTCCTCCTATTCTTCACGTAACCCGCGAGTTGTCGGGTTCCGTCAAGGAGGCGAGGCCACGTCTGCATTTTAAGCGTGGATTTCAATTACAACGCCTCCCCAACTTCGTGACACAATCTTCGTGGTCACGAGCGGAAAGGATAGAGAAAGGGAGGAAGAGGGAGACAGAGAGCAGCAGCAGCCGGCCTCGATGCACTCGAGAAGGGAAAAAAGCTCGCCATCACTTACTGTCGTGCTCCCACGACGATTCCGCATCCTGAATACTTAAAAGGAGTCGCGAACCTCCTTTGAATTGTAAAGCGAACCAAAGCGATACTACCCCCAACTGGTTTTCGTCCCCCTTTCGATCGAGTTCCGTCTTTCGGACGAGTGTTCCTGGAACAAAATCCCGGCGTGGATTTTAATGGTCCTCGAGAAGGACACAAGTCTCCTTTCGTCGATCCTTCCTGCCCCCTAAACCGAAGAATATTTTGTCCTTTGAATGCAAGATCCGCTGATACATATATGAATACCCTTTTCCGTATACAAGTCGGTTCTCTTAGTGTAGTGCAACCTACAAAGGCATCAAACTTTTTCGAATAGAATCACGATTTTAAGAAAAATTATTGTGAACATATTTCATCCATTCACAATGTAGAATTGGACACTGTTTTCATATTAATATAAAAATTTCCATATGTGGTATCGTTTTCAAGAAAAATTATTTTAAACATATTTCATCCGTTTGCGATATTGAATTGGACTCTGTTAACGTGGCTGATTTTTATATAGAACTCTTCAGTTGTCTTCCCACAAAGAATCTGCTGGTGATAAATGTGACCACAGAGTTCACTCTGTATGGCTGTGGGTATGTTTTCGAAGTTCGTTTCCAGCCTGACAGTTTTCTTTCTTCCGCCCGGCAGCATTGTTGACAGATTCATGAAACCGCGCCGCGGCATTAACGGAAAGTCCAATTTAATGCGCGTAGCGAGGACGAAGGTACCGGAATAATTTCAATTTAACTTTTTAATTGTAAGTCGACACGGGAGATAGGTCGTCCGGAGCTTATACATTTTGTTGCCTCCGGGCAAATTTCCGCGAGCCCGGGAAGGAGGCGACCAGCGCCGAGCCCGAGCGTCCTGTAATTTACCGCGAACCAAATTTAATACTGGAAAGCCATCTGTTCGTGATTTCAGCACGGGTCGAGACCCAGCCGCTTCCCAAGAAGAGCTACTTCGCCGTCATTATTCCCGCGGAATGCTGTTGCAGCTCGGAAATTTGAAAAATTTTAATCTTCCACTCGGTGGGAAAAATGGTCCCCGTCTCGTTGCGTCGGTCTCGGTGAAGAGGAACTCCTTGGGGAAAACCGTGAAATTCTGCTACTTTCTGTTGGTGTTTTTCTTGCCGATCTCATTACAGTAGATAAAGAACAGTTCTCCGACTTCGAAACTTTCGTCACTTTGCGTGCGAAACCTTGAATGAAGCTACAAAGTACAGGATTTGAACGTCTGACAATCCTATTCTACTTCAGGTGTCGTTAATCATGATAATCACGTAATTTCTTAGAAAGATAGAAGATTTTGTTCAATAGTTGGTATATTTTGTTATGAAAGTAGAACAGGATCGTTTAAAACGGACCAGGACAGTCTCTATAGCTTTACGTTGATACGAACGCTTTCCAACGTTATATGACCCCGACAATTTGAACGAAATTCAACGAAACAGTTACAGGCTCGTAACGCTTGCAATTATTATTATTTCACGCAGCAGCCGTTAACGGAGCAAAACGGAATTTATTTCGTCGCTTTAACGCGCTATCCCACCCGCCTGAACATGTAACGCAATTCTGCAAAAAAATTATATATACACTTTGGAAAGAGACCGTTGTAACGTAGTTGCGAGAAGCAATATTTTCCCGCGGACAAGTAGTACGAGTGTTGCTGTGTAACATTACCCTGAGAGGTTTGTTTTATGCGTGTTTCGCTGGCTCCGGAAAAGCGTTGCAATTATGAAATTGTAAGCCCTTTGTGCCGAGTAACATTTTTGTTTTCGTTTCATAACGTCGTTCGTATCCTTTTCATCGTGTTGGCCAGACGAAGAAAGATACACATTCCTTTTGTAAATTCTCACATTTTTAATGAATATTTCCGGCCATTCTTATTTCCCCGCAGCAGTAGATTGCAAAATTACCACCGTTTTCTGATGCCTCGAACGGAACGTATAAACCTTTCAATAATATGTAATTTACTCACAAAATTTTCATTTCGAAACGTCATTGAAAATACAAAATACAAGGCAAATAGTCCAAACTTTGACATTGACTAGACAAGTAGTTCAGTCTCTATATTAATCAGCCAAGTAGCTCAGTCTTGATATTGATCAGGCAAGTAGTTCAATCGCGATATTGATCAGGCAAGTAGTACAAACCTCTTACCACTGACATTTGTATTCCCACTTCTTTAAAATATTCTACGTTCCATCGAACTGAAAAGTGGCACAGTGAAATTCGTCCCGCGTTTCAGCGAGCAGATTTATGCGTTTACAGCTGCTCCAGCAGAAATTCCGAGCCTGCTCGTAACAGGGGAGCAATAACGCGTTAATGATTCACGGTTCACGGCTGCCACCGAATGGAGATAGCAAGCCGAAATCGCGATAAGGCGGGAGCCTCAGCCCGTCGTTTGCTCACGTGTATCCTTCGGTCTCGTACTCACGAGAAACCGCAGAAGCGGGCGCTATTTCAATATTTGTTACCGTAGTGTTACGCGGTCGTTCGTCAAACACTAGTTCGACAGCGTGTCTAAGCGCACCACGTCGTGTTTTATCTACATCGCCAGCTGAATTGATTTAAACAGTTTGCACGCGTGCAAAACAGAAGAACAATGAGCACCGCGCGTAGCAGATATTTTTGCTCGTCCTGCCCGCTCCGTCCCCCTTTATCGCCTCACGCGTAATCAAAACTGACTTTGAGCACATAGCGTGTCGTAACGCCCTGCGTTGTTGACGTAGTTAATTGCGCGGACTGTACGTGTAACGTTTGCACGCGTAGCGCGTGTTTCGACGGATCGAACGTGAACAGACTGTTCCACTGGTGTGCAGAGTCGCATCGTGTCTGCACACCCGACGTGGATCAAACGGCGATGATACTCTTTATGAAGAATACAGTAAATCATTTAGGAGTGTTCGAAGGCTCTTCGGCACTTAATGTTCAGAGGTCATGCTCATCACAGGACTCTTGGAAACAATCAAGCACCCAGTAGCGGGGATGACGTCTGAACATTCACTGCCGAGGAACCTTTAACACTAGAACTACCAAGCAAGTCAAAATGACTTGTCATTACACTCCTATAACGACGATTACAATGTTATGGCAATACATTTTCTCAGATCTTTTGCACGTTTTATTGCGATATGAAAGTGAAGAAATTAGTCAATTTCTAAATTTTCAAAAGTTTTTCATGTTTATCCACTGATCGAAGCGAATATGCGGTAATTGCAGGTAGTTCTAGTGTTAAACACTCATCGATGATTTACTATAGTTTCTTGTATAATACATGTATTCCTCGCATCTTTGATCTCGTACAGCATCATTGTCAGAATAATTCAGTTCCTCTGTCACAAAGCAACTTGGAACACCTACTGTCCCATTACGGTACATCCGTACATTAGCGAAATTACTGAGAAAATCTAACGTTAATGCCAGATATACCTCCGCGTAAGCTGGATGCTGCTCCATTGGGACGCGAAAGTCAAACTCGGAGAAGACCGTGGAACGGATCAGGCAGCCGCGCTTTGCAGCTTCGATGCGAAGGACACCTGGCCGTACCGTAGTATAACCGTAGGTCAAACATGCAAAATCCATCCGGGCACGTGAGCCGCATACGAACGTGCCCCTGCAAACCAAACTCCGCTACGTGCTACCCTAAATGCGTATAACGAGGGTCGAAGTATACGGAGGATTGGGGGTTGGTCCAGGTGCGGAGTTGCATCGTTCCACTTGGGCATGGTTTATCTTCCGGGGTGAGATAGCCGACCTCTTGTCATTGGAGGGCGAGTATACTGATCCATGACCGGCCAGATAGAGCCCCGTGCCGTTCTGCATTGCTGATTTGGTCGATAAGACTGGGCAGAGATCGGACACTGCGATTTGTCGATCGTTTATGATAGTTGTCTGACATATTACACAGGTTGTACTACTTACAGGATCAGATAAGGGAAATAGTCTACTTGTTTGGTATGTTAGAAGGACTATTCTATTTCTGTAGGTAAATTTAGACCTTATTGGACTTGTCTAAGTAAATACAAACCATATTCCATTTGTGTTCGGTGAAGCTTGACCTATTCTACTTGCTGAATGGATTACAGTTTACCTATTGCTTATTTGACGTTAATATACTGAGTGACATAACTATAAAAACACCCTAAAACTTTCAGTCCATTTGCATTGTGATTAAAATAAAAACGAACCGTTTTTTTTTTTTGGGAATATAATCTATACTTTTCTGGAGAAGCTACATTTTCCAACACGATTGCAGACATGGCATACTTGGTTCGTTTTCATGTTAACTACATTACATAAGAATTGAAAAATTGACGGCGGTTTTATAGTTATTCCACGAAGTGTAGAAGCTCTGCTCTATTCAGCTGATCTCCTGTCCAGTAATCTTCGGCTTATTACGTCGTCACTTTTTCAATGTTCTCGATGGCGCATGTAATACATGTTCGTACCACTTGTCGGATTTAATATAAGTTCTCAATTACCCTGAAGATCGTTACACAATGCTTATTTTTGCCGTAGAATTGTTTCCAGGACCGCTCGAGCGATCGATTAACAGTAATCTCGTTATTTCTTAGTCACGAGCCGGTGGTATCCGCGGGTGGAGGGGCTCAAATTAGATCATATCCGAAAGTTTCCGCTACTGCAATTACCGTACCTTTCGATAGCACTAGAAACTTTATCCATTCCGACGGGGTAATAGGTTGATTTCTGATATCGATTATCGTGGCCCCGAGAACTCCGCGGGAGCGTACATTTTATTGCCGTTAAATGTTATACCTCGTGCGCGCGCGCCTTCGAATTAATGAAGATGTGAATTACCACTTCAATACTGAAACTTCTTCCACTTGTTCCGCGTACTCTGTATTAATTCGACGAACATTCGGATAAGTTTTTTTAAAAGAAAAATGCACGAATTGGTATCACTCCCAGCTCTCTCTCTCTCTCTCTCTCTCTCTCTCTCTCTCTCTCTTCGTACGCTGCACTTAATCCAACGAAAATCTCCATGAAATGATCATTCGAGTTGCTCTCTTCCCGTGTCACACGATACCTGGATCACACACCACCAAATCCATTTCAATCTTCCGGCCGGGCGGGATGAGATCAGGCAGTTGCGCAGAGTCCAATCATTTTTAAGAATCCCAGTAGGCACGTCCTGGGCCATTCTTCCCCTTCCCTCACAGTGCAGCAGGCCAAATCCTCCGGGGAACTAACGGGGAAACTATTTTCGAGATCGAGCCAGAATTAAATCCGGGAGGACCACCGGATGCACATGTGCCCATCTACCTGTGCGCGAGACCTCATGAGTGCTATGTAAAATGGAATATGTAGATCCAGTGGCGAGGCACGGGACCTCTTAAAATTGAAAGAGTGAACGAAAGAAGACTCTGTCCACCAGAATTATTTCTGTAGGTCTGAAATATTACGAAGCTACTTCACTTCCTACGAAAAATTTGAACATAGGGCTGAAAATTTGGTATCACTACTAAGCTCCTTTAAAAATACAGCGTGTTCTAGATATCTTCTATTTTACAATTAACAATTTTTCCGATGTTCATTGAATTTTAATTCCGATGTCACAGGGTAATTTCAAGTACTTGTGTGCGGAATTAGGGATTAAGTCGAGAGTAGTAAAAGGTTGTAATCTCTTTTTCCTTTTTTCGGTTGAGAGTGGACCGAACCGTGAAATTAGTACATTATCGGGAGTTTCTTGTTCGAATTCGCTCGATCGCAAATTGCCCGTGGTCATCTGGCAAAAAAAGGAATCACGTCTGCCACACCGCTGTAAAATGTCAATATCGTCCGACGGGGTGGGGGCAACGGAGGGAAGCAAGAAAGAGGGGAAACGAGGGTAGGCATAACGCGTTGACCCGACCGTGTGAATAATTCCCGCGTTTCACGGGTGTGTTGTACAAAGAGGACGAATTTTCGTGCCGTCCCATTCGGGGCTCGGTGTGCCTTTAGAGCAAAGGCGTTAAGCGGCTTACTTTCCAATAAGCTCCAAAGTTGATCTCGGGTGAATTCGTCATTTCCGGCCACTTCCCCAACCCCACCCCCATCCTGGTTCCGTTAAAGTTCGACCTGGCTCATTTTCTCTATCGGATCTTAACGATTCACCATCTAGCACCATTACTGAATTAGCAGAAACACTTTCGGACACTAGCTGACATTTGTACGATAACATTATTCTGACTTACGAAGATTGTCACTTATTTCCGAATTCAATCGATTGGGATCGATTGTCAAAACATAGGTTCTGAAATACTTACTGATCAGTAGAATAAGAACATGCTTGGTCAGACCACATAGGGACCAAAAGATTAGAAGCCTGAATATAAGTACGATAGTTGGAAGGATTGTACGGCGAAAAGTAGTATGAAACGCTCTTTAGTGAGACCAGTGAAGTGGAACATTTTCACCACGAATTGATAGGACATTCCTGATTAAACTTGACGGTCTATGTCGTAGAACGACAATTGCTCTGTGCTAGAGAAGTGATCAAGTTCGGTGTTTCAAGTAGAACGTCGGTGAGACAAGTAGAACGGGGACCAGTACCTATATACCAAGCAAACAGTGTCAGCTCGTGCTTGCGCAGGAATATGGAAAGAGAACCATGGTACGGCAAATGAGCAGTACAGGTTTCCGCTTGGTCAGCCACGTAGAATAAGGACTACCCTTCCCGAGGCAAATAGTATGGATCGCTTCCGGCCAGACACGTAGAATATGGTCCATTCCCCACCACAGTGGACGAGGTCAGTGCTTTTTCCCGATTAAATTCACTACACCTAAAAAATCTCTTCAAGTCTCATCGATCCATTTATGCAAACCACCCTCTCCATCCCCGTATTCTCCTCGGCCCAAAACACGACACACTACGTTCACTTCAATCGAAAACATCGTTCCTCCTACCACTGACCATCCTGTTCAATTTATTACCGCAAATCTCATTCCAGATTCCGTTTCCCCGAGCAGCGACCAACAAAAACGGAAACGCGCGGAAGTAAAAGTTTCGGCAGGGTATTCAAATCAGGGTAAACAACCCCAGCTGCGCACCGATGTTTCTCCGTGGCTAATAAACGACCGTGTCCGACATCAGACCGTCCCTTTTTCTCGCTCGAAGAGGGATCGTCTTTCATTCACCGTGGAACGATGAAGTTAAGCTAGAGGGGGCATAAGAAGCGAATCCACGCAACCGTTCATACTAGTGTTGTAGGACATGGCTCCGTGGCTGGAGGAATTGCTTAACTTCAGGGCCACTGGTCCTTCGCGTTTTCCAGGTTTTTAACCGGGCGACTATCTCCCCTCCACACCCCTCGAGTAATTGACATCGAGGAACTGATATCTTGCCTCGAAGTTTCCGGGACTCCTTTCGTCGGCCGGGCGCGAAAGGATTCTTAAAGAGTCGGTGGTATTATGAGGCTTTTCGGGATAAGAGTTATGAACTTTCCCGTGTATCCGAACCAGTGTTACCGAACTTCTTTTACACTGTTCCGTCTGCGAAACAAGGAGATCTTAGCAGGAGTATCGGGTACGATGCCGCCTCGCGGGCAAACGGCTCTCCAATAGAACATTAATGAAGAGAATGTAGCTGTAGAAAGTTGGCGTAAGAGCGGATGAGCCGATTTGTAGAGAGATTCAGTTATCATACCGACAAGGGAACTGTTGCAGTGAACCATGTCTTACAAAGGAACTTCGGCAGCCCGAGTATTCCATTTTTTTACACTCCGCAGGTTTGTACGGAACCTCAGCAGAAGCTTTGGACAACTTTTCGTTGTTGGTAATATTTAGTTCTTTAGGGTGAAACCACCCCTTAAATGTTAATGTGTGCTCAGCTATATTCCTATATATCTGGACAACTATACAGTAAAGCATCGATGAGTGTTCAAAGGCACCTCGAAACCTTGGAGCACTCAACGATGATTTACTGCAGTCGATATCAAAGAACGGTTACAATGATAATTTAATTGCTTCCTATGCTCTATAATAATATTCCATGAATTTATTGAAGAATTGTTTGTTTTTGTACTTATTTATTTTCTTAACCGAAGCATTGTACCCAAGTTTCCGTGATACCTTTTTAATATTTATTCCGGTTATTTATAGTAGTATAATAGACATTCAAAATCACATTAAATGTGTCACGACTGAATAGTTACCCTATTGTAAATATTATAAGTGCTTTATTCAGGACAGTGTAAATAGTATATACACAAAAAGATAATGATAAACGTTCTTCTTGTTTTGGTCCGCGTAGCCCAACCAGTATAACACACTTCAAAAAATAATACCGCTGTAAAATACTTTGGAGTCACTTTATTTATTTCACACCGCTAGAAATGCACTCGTTACGTTCAGACAGCAACGTTCGAGGTTCCTGTAAAAAAAGGAAAAATGGGCAAGTTCATAATTCAACGTGGCATGGTAGCAACTACAGCGTTGATCAATATGAACGTTCTTTCTCTCGCTAGCAGCAGTCTCGCCTTCTCCCCGTCGATTAATATGAATGTTCCGTGTTTTTCTTTCACTGCCACCTCTCTCCTTCCCTTCATTAGCACGACTGGCAGAGAACCCAGTCCATTCCTCGCATTCCATCGGAATTTTTTCCCCTCGGTCTCAACGCGATAAGCACTTTACGCCGCAACCCTACGTCGCCGCAGGAACAACGAAATAAAACCGCGCTCGACGAAGTTTTCTTATATAATAAATCTTGCCGCGGTGACGTATTTTGCGGGCTGCGAGCGTGTGCCGATCGTCAAAGCTTTTCGTGAGCGTGGAAGAATGTGTATACTTGGTTCCACGAGTCACCCTCCTCGAATGCTTAATTTACGTTCCCTCTCCATAATACGGTGGAAAATAAATCGCGAGCCCCCTCGAACTTATCTGATCTGTCAACGGACGACGTGTGGTTGCGTTCAAGATCTCGCAACTGCTTCCGCGTTACGTGCTTCCTTTTTCACCTAGACGGTACCCTTTGCTAGTTCTTTTAATTTTTCATGCTATTCTGAAAGGAGGCATTAGTGTTCGTAGACCTTTCGGTGCCATGAAGTCCATAAGAAGCAGTTAGAATTTGTATTAATTCGACGGGACGTTACACTAAATCATCAACAAGTGTTCGAAGGTTCCTCGGTACTGAGGATTGAGACGTCAGCGATCATTTACTGTATTACTACAGTAGAATGACACTGTATGTGATCAGACCAGCCACCTAGACTGTTCCCTATAGACAAATATTTGGAGGTCAGTATCTATGAGTAGAGTGACAACATATGTGGTCAGACAGGAAACTAGATATTTATTTCGCCCTTTGCATTCGATTGTCCCCTCTGATGGGAGAAAATGTATAGGTTATTAGGCAATTCCAAATGGAAAATGTTAAAAAGTAGTTCAGTAATGTTATATAGTCGGCCAAGTGGATTCAGTCAGTCATATGTTAGACGAATCGTAGTAGTTACTTTCTGGAACGCCAGGTATGGTATTCAGTCCCCGATGATGCAGCCTGATGTAGACATAAACGACCATATCGTAATCTCTGGAGGTTTTCGTGCAACAAACGTAATCACGATCTAGATACACGCGTGCGCGAGGCATGTCTCCGGGTATGCATACGCGGATCGAAGAATGCATATGTAATCTCGCGTGAATATGCAGTTGAGGGGATGCACGATTACTCGGCAAGAAAATCCGAATTTGTCGTGAACGCCTGCTTCGATGATGCACTTTTGCGATAACCGGTGGACACGATTAAAATTGCATTTCCATCCTCCACCTACACATTTCAATCCGTACACATTCATTTCGTGAAAATCGTATCGAGCCAGTGTTTTCAGGGAAACTTTTGTAATCTGCATTATTCCTTCTTAAAATATTCGTATTCATTTTCAGAAATATTCACGATTATGATCGCATGCTCACTATACGCGATGCTCGCAATTTCATTGAATACCAGACGACTTTGTTAATTAATTACATTGTCATGGGAGCTAGTTTAATGCGTCTGAGCTGCTTCCTTACACCGACAGGGAATTTTCCAGAATTTACGTCGGTCTTTTATGATGCCATTCTTGCGCGGCACCGACACTTATCGCAGCTGCAGGTTCAGGGAAACCTTCTTAAAGTGCTTCGAACGTTAAGTCTGCCTACGGTGGCATCTTCACTGGTTCCACGTCGATATAGAATTTAATTGCCAATTATGAGTATTTAGACATTTTCTCTACTGATTTCTCTTCTTTTCACTCGAAACATATAATAAATTGCTCCATCATTATTGTCGTCCAAGTTTCCTTTATGCCATTGAATAGCCCGACATGTTCAGGTATATACCCTAAGCCTTGTATCTAATGCGTCAGTTTACTTTGAGAAATCACAGTGGAAACCTTGTGCCATGACGACTTTCACAAGACGGGACTTTCGTCTAACGCGTTCGCTACAGGGGCTTGGGCTATAAACCTGAAAACGAAAGAGTTATTCAATGGTATAAAGGAAATATTTCTACTCTTTTTTCCAAGCCCGCACGACACATTACAGTGTTACCATTTTTTCACTCTTTCAAGGTAATTTCAAGGTCATTAAAAATACCCTTAAAAACGTGAAATATTCTGTCTCTGTTATTCAATTCATCCGTATCGAAAATTCTCTGCAACTTTCGCCCTCGAGAACGCGAGCAGCAACCCTCTACGAACTTTCCGCGATGCGTAACCTTGATATTTTTATTTCATCGCTTTCTCTTTCTCTCGAAGTTGTATCCATTTATAGATTAAAACAGGACAAACCGAACCACGCGTTGTGTTGTCTCCGTCAACGTGGCCTCGTTCGAAATTTATGTTCCATTTATTTGATTTTCCGTCGTGCGAATCCACGCGACTAGATAGTTCGGCTTTTCGAACATGTACCCCCCCCCCCCTGTTTCGAACGATAAAGCCTTTCAAGCTGTTCCAGCACGGAAACGGCGACCGTGCATTTTTTTTCATTCTGTAACCGGAAGTGTTTTTTCCTTGAAACATGTTACACTGTAAAATGCAACTGCACGCACGGCTGCTGTGTTTTTCCGCGAAAGTCCCTCGTTGGATACGCTCCCTAAATGTTTTCGATTCACGAAGCTCATCCACGATACGGGGCCATTAAAGGGATCCCAGGTATTGCTGCTACGCACATGAAACAAGGAAAATCATTTTGCACGGCAATAAAGTATCATTATCCAGGGTAATAGAAAATCATTTCCACGCCAATGAAAAATCGGACATCGTGTATTCCGTCGCGGGGCAAGGTGATTTACTCGCCGGAAAATTCGAAAAACGATACAATTGTAGGTAAAATTTCGCACACACGCGAATTTAATTTTCCGGCGGAAAAAACTGTTGTGGGACCCGACTCGATTTATTTCTCGCGCTGCTCGGCGAAAATTTGTTTGCTTCCATGGGGGGGGGGGATGTATTCGCGTGCTGTTAATGTTTTTACAATTCGTGTGATCGTCCACGAGCATAATAAATTTCTCTGTTGGGTTTACAAATTCGAGATTTTCGGGAGAGTTGTTCCTCCGCGGGTAGGAGGGAGGTCCATTAAAAATGTTAGGGCGAGAACCGCGTACTCTTGTATTCGCGTCACGCGAACGCGCGACTTTCACGCCAAGGCACTCGGGAACGATGATTAATGCGAAGGTATATTAAACATAATAACGCTATGGTGTTGCCAGCTGGGTAGTACGCGTGCAGATTAAACAGAAACGTCCGACGATCCGCGATTAAAAATGCCTCTAAGCCTCTGTTGAGCGTTGTATATGAACCACCGAGTCGCTTATTCCTGCTTGGACGAAAAAGACGGTCCTTGGAACAGATATTGTCGCGATGTTAATCGACAATGTCGAAATTTTTTCATTATGATTCTTTGATACATTGTAACAAGTGGAAGGATATTTTCAAAGTTTTGGAAAGAGATTCCAGGAATTTTTAATTCTGTAAATCACCGATTCGTCTTCGAAGGCTCCTCGACAGTCACAAGAAGAGATACCCAGGTGTAATGCTGACTTTTTCATGAGGTTTAGCACAGTGATAATGCTTGAAATTCTGAAGCCATTGATATTTGTTTCAGCCGCATGTGACCATTAGTTTATGAAATATTCAATGTTCAGTGTCGAGGAACCTTCGTACACTCATCGATGATTCACTGTAGTTAATTTATTCATGAGAGATCGAAGGACAGCACAATGGAAGAAAACTGATCGTCTTGGATTTATTCATAAGAAATTTGTAGTATTTAATTTTTTGCTGGAATTTGAGACGAGTTCTTTATATTTTACGCTACTTTATTAGATAATAATGGTTTCCATTCAGAACAATTAGATATTAACACGCGCCTACAAACGAAAGAAAAATTGCAGCTGCCGATCGATCGATGTGCCGGTAAGTGGTAGGTCGAAGGGTTAAATTGACACGTGACGTTTCATTTAAATACGGTCGAGATTCCATTATAACGAACTAATAGGAAGACATGACAGGTTGGATAAGGGAATTTCGGAATAATACCAGTCACTTCTCTTGTCTTCATTTGGTGTCAATGCAGATACGATAAGTTCAAAAGACTTCGTACAAATTTTAATTCAAAATTACAATCTGATAGAATAAAAAGGGAGGGGGGATGAAGAACTCGCGACATGGTAATGCACTTTATGTGTCAATTACGGTTCCATGAGCAACAGCGAAGTGAAGTTTCTTGAGGTAACGATGTTACTTCGTAACCAGTCACGCATAATCAGTTGTCGCGCAATGCACCGTGACCAGAGAAATTCTAACTTCGCGTTGCCTGCGTTGGAAAAGCCGCGAGCCGAATAAAAAACCGAGGTTGTGTATTATTACCTGATTCGGAGAACGCACCTTTGTCCCGCGGCCATATTTTATTTTCGACATAAATACGTCAGCATTTCACCTGCTCGTTATGACAACAACGTCAAACATGAAATGTTAATTTAATATCGTGACGATACCCGTATCGTGCAATCGGTAATGCGTAGCCCGATTCGCTGTCTGTCGAAATGAAAATATAAATACATCGATCAGAGACGAAATATAAATGTTATATTTAATATAATATGATGTTTTCATTCAAATATAAACAATTGCAGGAACTGGATATTTTTGTAAAGCCTATAGGAAGGATTTCTCACGATTTTGCACACAGATAAGTAGTATGACAGTATATATATGGTCGGACGAAGGATTTAGGTTTGAGGCGTTGTTTTGATATTGTGAGACAGAATAAAAAACTTCGTCTGGTCACTGGTTCTGCCATATCCTTTACAATTATATGTACTACTAACTTGAAGATATACATAAAATTTTATCTATAATTCCTTCTTTAAGCTTGTGTAGAATGTAAATTAAACTATGGGTCAGACTGACCCCAATTTAGCACCTTATCAATTCCAAATATCATCCAACGTGACAATTCCCCTCAATTGCAGACAGTAATACTATTCGAGCCCAAAACATCTCCAAAATATTCCACCATCTGACGTCAATACCCAAATCCTGCAATCGAATTTTCTCCCCGACAATCAATCATTAAAATAATTATTTCAAAAACTACGTGTTGCGCCTCGAGACCGATTCGCGACTTTACTAACGGACGATCGGTCGACTTTCGCAATTACCTAAACAAAACACGTTACGGTGGGCGTGTGAATAAACTTGGTAAAGGCACAGCTATCGTTGGAACGCAAAATATTATTCCAATGGAGGTCTGGTAACGACGAATTCGCGTCATTATATCACCGGTATCCGGAGGGGGGAATGTTAATGGCGGCGTAAATGTCGGGGCACTGCGGTAGCGTGAGGGACGCTGTCACAGCTCACTTCTCGCGACGATAATATAGTCGACTTTGCTATGTAAATCTCTTATTGGCGCACTTGCCACGTTTTAATGCGCCGAGCTTAATTCCGCGCGTTCCGAGCAGCGACCGCCTCGCGTTTCATAAGCGAACACCAGACGCGACGTGTGTGTGTGTACCACGACCAGGCGTTCTGCCAGTTCTAACCTTTCACATAGAGAACCCTTTCGATCTGGTACGTCGAAGCACACATTTTGCCCTCTTTTGCGTAGAACCAGACCTTTTTCCGAACTCTGGGTAGAATTATTGAACCGATCCATTGGAATTCCCTTTTTCTTTTTCGTGCGCTTACAGTGACTTGCGCGAGTTACCATGAACTCTCTGCTGTTAGTTTGAAACTTTTTGGGGAATGGTAGAACCACTTTAATCCTTCGTGTGACGGGTTGTGTGTACCTACAGTACCGGGCAAATGTTTTCAGACGGAAACCGTTTGCTGTGTTATTAGAATCAGGGATACTACTGATGTTCCATTAAGGGGGTATTTTCGTCTAACGCGTGAGTTTCATACCTATTTTTCAGAATTTTTTGTAAGCAGTCTTAGTAAGTACAGTACACAAAGTTTTTTTTAATGACTTAACTGCACTCTTAACAATGTTCATAAATTTTTTTATCGCGAGAAAATAGGTGTAGATACGAAGATTGAGCGTTCTTCCAACTGACTGCCATGATTGAGACTTTTGTAGGCGTCTGAACGAAATGGTTGAAGAAAAATATTATTCGATTGTATTGTATGCATACAATTTTATAAGTAGTAGAGGATATTGGTTTGTGTATTGACTGACTTCTGTGCTTTGTTCTGTTTATGGATGGGGAATCAAACACATTTCGTTTTTACGTTTAATGAAAGGCAGCTTTGGGAAATGGAAGCATATGTGCGATTTAATTCCAGTACTAGCGTGCAGGATAAAAGATTTCAATTATTGGAATATTTTGTCGTAAAATGAAGTTTCTATACATGTCACCGGTTGAAAGATATTTCAGATGGATATATCTATGAATTCGTCTGCTGTGTTTGCATTTGGTGATGGACAAAGATAATAAATACCGAAAATATTCGACGTGAAAGACGCATTTACCAGGGTTTTAATTAACTCTCCGTTGATTTAATAAACGTTAATAGTGACATATGCGATACCAGATTCGCAATGTGTCCGTCATATTTCAGCGCGGACAGGTAAAATAGAATATGGAACTTTTCAATTAATTACGAGTTTAAATTTAATTTTGTAGCGAATTGTTCTTTGTTACAAACTGGAAGCTGAATTAAAATAGAGTAGAATCAATTAAATTTTTGGAATGAAAATACACTGGTTTCACGTGATTGTATTTGATTAAATAATTATATTTCGACAAATTTTCGTTTCCTTCATGATATGTATGGAAAGATTATGCGGTTTGAAGTTTACAATTACGTACGAGTTAATGGATGTACAATTATATGTAAGAAGCAGCATCAAACGAATATCCGCAATAGCCTGTAAAATTCAATAACTTTTCATTTACCGAGGTTAATCATTGAAAAGTTTAAAATGGTATAAACAACAAGCACCCAATCGGTTTGTAACTTATATATTATACACTTAATGGGAACTCGTAAGTATTCAACTACCACCATTCCATGCAGCAATTAAGATATCAGTAATATTCGGCGTTACTTGATAACGGAACACCTGTTTCATCATTACTTCCCTATTAATTGCGATCGTCATCAATTCCCAAGTCATTGTAGCAGCGTGATTTAATTTACTGCCACGATTAATCAGAGTGAATTTAATGACGACAGTTCATCGAATATTAAATATTGACGGGCCTCAAATTAAAGCTCGTTCACTTTAATCACAGACTGAATGTTTCATTAATATCATTGCACTTTACTTTATACGAACGAAAATATTTGATTATATTGGAACGTTTCAAGAAAAAAATATGAAATCGACTGTGACTTTGAGACATTTATAGGTTGTATCCCCTTTAAACACGACTTCGAGTTTACGGGATGAACGAACATTCGAAAGTTTCTCCCGTTCGGATGCCCGAGAACCATCGGGTAGAGAAAAAATGTCCTGAGACGAAAGTTCCGTAATCTTTAACTTAAAGTGACAATAGAAACTTTGCGGAAGCTGGAATAAAAGTAACAAAATGCAAAGAAACATCTCTGTTAGCCTTATTCCTGGAGATACAGTACCAACAAGTCGAAGCACGGGGTTACACATTATCTTTATCTCAAACGCAACGACAGTTACATATATTTTACAAAATTTCAAAGACTACATTTTCTTTAAATCTTTCAAAAATCGTAACACTCAGTTTCTTAATCAGAATATCCTAAATTATTACAGTAAAAAATGATTTCGGATGAAAGTGAAAGGAGTAGTCAAACAAGTCTTAACGTATTATGTAAAATTACACAAGAATTTCTAAAAACCACTAATTTACAAGACCAGTGATAATAATGACTGAACGATTTTGTTGTTTTCTTTCAAATAACTACATATTTCTTCCTATTGCAACACGTAGATCATGAAAGAATACATTCAAATATTTACTATAATATGACCTTGAAAAAATATTTAGTTATTTGGACAAAAACACCGATGACGTTGAAAACATCGAGAGGAAAACAACGTATGCAGGATACTGACTATTTAATACCATTCAAATTACGAACAAAATAATTTTTGCGTTTTCACAAATAAAATAGATGTTACAGGGGCCACACTTAAATAAGACACCCTATATAATATACACTAATAACAATTAATCACAATACCCTATGATTTACATTCTCCGAATGAAATTATATAATAACATTAAACTAATACAATTACATTTCACACGAACTCGCTAAAATCAAGTAATCATTCCACAATAAATTTCGATGAATAATTCCAGTTAACCTAAATTTTTCTTCGGTCTCGTGTGACCAAAGACGAAAGGGTGAGAATTACAGTGGTAAGACTCGACGTTTAGCGAGGCGTTCGGCGACCCCCGAGAATTGTCCGCGTGTTCGTGTACGCATCCCAATTTCAGCCGGGCGAGCACGGCGGAACCATAATCTTGAATAATTTGTAATTCAAATCGACGCGATACGAGATAAATTACCGACGTATCTGCTGCATCGTGCTGGGGTTGATCTCGTTCCACGCTCCTTAACGGAACGTCCGCACCCCCGCGGTGCGCGCATAAACCACCCTCCACCGGCAGCAATCCCCGCAATGTATCCACCCATCCTACGTCGGGTTAATTTCTCAATTTCGTGCACGAAACTTTTGAAGGATCGTCACGGAATTCCAGACGCCGCGTATCGATTACTCGACGGCCCCTTGGATTAGTGATTAACGAATTTTCAGGCGAACCAGGGCGATGGGGAAGTGCGAGCAAAACGTTTCGCGTTACATTGAAATGGAGACAGTACGGATGAAATGCGAGTAACTTGTTAATGGACAGGACGGTACGGATGGAATGAAGTTAACGGAGCGAGAATTATAATGGGGTAATTGATTCTGTGTTATTCCAGTTCGGACAGAGATTGTTCTTGCGGACAGCAGCAGTTGTAACGGATTAATGTAATGGATGGAAAGTCTCCCACGGAATACTGGGTGTTCCACCTACCGTGATCACCTTGAATATCTCACTTATTTTTGAAAATACGACAAAAAATGCGAGAGGAAAGTATTATTTAGTTAGAAGAAGCAAATTCTATGATAAGCAGAAATTTTTCTCAAGGTCATTTTTTTTCGAAATTTCAAGGTCATAGAAGTTTTTTTTTAAATGGGACTACATATTTTTATTAGCATGGCGTAATAGTTGATATGAAGACTAATCTAATAACCTGGAATAGTGTGACCTTCATGTGACGTTGAGTACGAAAATTCCACAAATGTATGAGAGGAGATTTAAATAATAAAATACTAACGATAAAGAGATTAGTGCAAAAATGTATCCAAGTTCATGGACATGACTTTGTGCATTTATTAAAATAGATTTTCTTCAAATCAAAAGCAAGTAAGGTATTAAAAGTACTCACGATAGGTGGGACATCCTGTATATTGAAACGAATAAATTGGTTCGTGAGATTAAAGTATTATGACCGTTAATCGTTTTGGACTCTGTATACGAAGATAAGTAATTGTTAATTAGTTGAGACTATAATTGAATGAAGTCTGGACATAAATTTCGCGAAAATTTAGGTCTCTCTTTGGGAATGAAATGAGTCATTTCGTATTTCCGCGTAGGCGTGCGCTGTTGATCGAATTTATTGTCCGCTATGAAAATAGTGTTGTATCGAGTTTACCTGCAGGCGGTCGACTAACAAAGTCGTTGATTTAAAACAAAATAAATTGCACACCAGCTGGGCATTCAGCTCCAGATTAATGCACCGAAAGTAATAGGAATTACCGAAAATTTATTGCACTGTTGCGTGCAGCTGTGTGTAATCGCAGCGATAATTACATTATAATTGCGCCGAAAATCGGGATTACGTTTCGTTACGGAGAAAACAATAATAAACCGAAAACGAGAAACAGGCATATGGGTTAATAACTGAGTAGATCGTAAACTCAATGCCAAATATACGAAGATGAAATTTCGAAATCCGTGACGCACTCATTTTTACAAGACTTTTAGAGTCGTTGGAGCTGGCCTCGAATTAGTTCGGAAAACATAGGAACATTTGGATGCACATTTTAATAAAATTATAACGGGAGCACCGTCGTCGCGAATGATCCCATGCAAATCGCGTTATTTCCGTTCCATCGCATGCCATTCGACGTAATGTATTCCGGCTGGATTTGCGCGGCTTTGCGGAATAATACCTGACTTAATATATTACTGCAAGGATTTCGGCGGTACAATAAGAGATTCAGCAGGGGATGATCGGCTGTTCTTACATCCGTATACCCTTCTTATATGGTGGAATTTCTGCGGAAGGTCGGTGTTAAACGAGGGGAAACAAGACACCAACGAAAAAAGAACTTTGTATTCGATGTCTGTGCCATTCGACAAATGGGTTGCGTGTCTGATCGGAAGTCGATACAAAGTAGAATATATGTGATAGGATGCTAAAGTGTGGCGATTCAAGTGGAACAGGGCCTCTGCAAGGCCAGGTATACAGAGTAATGTCGGTACACGGATAGACAAGTGAAATGGGACAATATGTGGCCAGACGTCAAAAGTGAAGTCCACGAATAACCATGCAAGTAGAATAAGGCTCACGTGTGGTCAGACACTAAGAACGTAAAGTTAAGTAACATATTTTACGTGTAAACGAATTTCTTATCTCCAATGATAGAAGTAATATCTCCGTTGTTTTTAATAATACGAAAAAACGTGTAAAGGAAAAGCTGTTTACGTAAACAATTCCCTAATTCATCATAAATGACTTAGAAGATCTAAACTAGATATCAAGCAGTGCATTAAAAAATGTACGATTCCATTTTAAAAAACAAAGCTGACCTTTATATAACATCTATGCGTCCATACAATAAAAAATATCCTTGCATCAGAAAGTATGCCCCCTGAAACATTTTTTAATATCGTCAATAGTTTCGGAGATATTCGAATTGGTCGATTTAAATAAGACACTCTGTATAATGTGTATTTTTCACAGTTAGTACATCTCAAATACTGAAACGACGTGTAAGGAAATCGAGATGAAACCTGAATGAAAATTCCATAAGTATCACGTTTCCACACGTTTGGTAAACGACGGTGACGGAGTTGTCTCCTAGGAACGTATGCACGTGGCGCATAATGCAATTCCGGGGAACGGAAGGCACGAGAAAAGTGCCGGTTGAAATGGCGTGGAACGTCGCGATACAATGGACCGGCGTGCCTTAAACGCTGAAATTATTCGTAACGCGAGGCGCAGAGGCTGGCCGAGCGGATTACGAAGCGTCAAAATACTGGCTCCGATTCAATCTGCTTTATGGCTGGAAAGGCTTAACGACCGATGTGTAGCCAATGACGGTGGCGACAGAGTCGTTAACAGTCTGCCGGGCGACAATGTGTATACAGCCTTTAAACATGGACACACGCATACACCGAATAATTCAGACTAAAACCGTTATATTATCGTTGCTATTTCAACCCTTTTCGCTGTGAGCATTTTATTTTATAATATCGACAAGCAACTCCGACCAGAGAATATTTAAGTGAAAATTTCGAAAAAATTATAAGTTTAGTTTCTATTGTGAGTTTGCTTTAATCTAATATAAATAAGAAGCTTGAATCTTACATTTTGAAATTTCGTCATTGTATGGTACCTCTGGAATCAAACTCCTGAGTATTCTTCGGTTATTTGGACAAGTGTCACAGTATTCATTCATTTGACATCTCTCACACTTTTTCCTGTCTCTTAGAACACATAACATGATCCGCCTTTGCATCTGTTCTCATTACACGAATCGTTGTGTGTGAACCTGGTTGCAGATGTGGAAATGGAACTTCTTGGCCCTTTCCTGAAAAAATTATTCTATCTCTCAGTAACGCTGACTTTTTAATAAGGTTTATCATCGTGATAGAGCTTGAAATTCGGAAGCCAATGATATTTGTTTCAGTCATATATGGCCATTAGTTTATGAAATATTTAATGTTGTCTCCGTAGCGAAGCCAATTGGATTGAAAGAATTAAATCTATTTTAGGACAAAATCGATCGATTGACAATTTTGATGATTTTAGTATGATATAAAGTAGGCCCGAAAATGTCAAGATCGGGGTGTTTGAATTGGAAGGGGAATGTAAACAAGGGTAAACAGCGTTTTAAAAAAGACTGATGCCTGACGTCCACCGGCTGGTGAAAATTGTCGTGGCGCAAAGGGCGTGAACGATTGTATTTGGTCCGGAAATCGCTCGAAATCGGGGTAGGACAAGGAGGAGGCGGCGAATCCGTTCGAGCGAAAACGAAATTCGATTTGAATTTGGCTGAGTTCAGATTTGCCCGGCCTTACCCGGCGATAACGAGGTCGTCGAATCTGGAAGGTATACGGAACGGGCTATAGTTTCGATGGAAAATCGATATGCTTGTGAAACACTCGACCGTGGAACACTCGTGTTCATAATACCGGGTCGTTTCGAAACTCTGGATACAAAACACGGTTTCCATCAGGCTTATCCCCTTGGGTCGGATATTGAGTCCCAAAATAAGTTGCAAAGCCTGCAGTTTGGTTCGGGATAGAATCTTCGAAGACCTTACACTACGGTTTACACATTTCTGTCATTCCCATAGATCGTATTTAATAGTTGGAGTAAGTAAATCTGAAGTAAAATTGTAATTCCAATGTTGAGGTATTAAAATGGTTATTGGAAGTAAATTTTTTTATCAAGCTGATTTATTAGACCAGGGTCAAGAAATGAATTTAGACAGACTATTGAAAGGCTTCTTCTACTTCGATCGTTAGAAGGTAAGTTTGAAAATCTATAAATCTCGTATAGGATCCAGTTTCACCATATTTAGACCATTATATTCATGATTCTATTATTCGTTCCACAGTAATCTCGTTTTGAATAATAATATGTAACGCTACTTTAAGCATACAGTATACAAATATTATTGATTTGAATGTACCAAACCGTTGTTTCCTTGCGTTAAAGCAACGCAAAGAGGATTACAATTCGGTCGGTCGAACAGGTATTATCTCTAATAAATATTCCAATGTTTTCGTCGATAACCGTCCCGCTCCGCGTCAGCAAAATGTTTGTAAATTAGATTGCTTCCAGATCCACGACGGTCCCAATTCATTATCGGAAAGACGCATAATCGTATCTGATTAGCATATCACGCCGGATCAATTAAATCCTACTGAAGAGGAACCGATTTGCATGTAAGCCTCGGTTTCTGTATAATTACATGTAACCTAAAACTGGGACGTGCCTCTCTCTCTCTCTCTCACTCTGTGTGTGTGTACCGATCCGGCTTGACTCGGAGTTCACCCCGAATTTCGAGACGCTACAATGGGAACCGGTTCGAATAGGTTTGTTGAGAGTTTGAGGTGACAGTGATCTGTGTGTTAAATGCAGCATACGAAGCAGATGGACGGGATTGTGCCCCCCGTTCGTTGAGCTATTTAGTCCATTTCACGGCTTCCACGTCGAATGTAGAACCATGAATATGTCACAACTGGCACTGTAATTTAATGTATAAATCGATGAAACATTTCAATAATGTGCAATTAATGTAAAAATGAAATTGCAACTAATGTAACAATTGACTAAATGAACCTTCAAAATAGACAATCGAGCCTGAATGGTTGAGGGTTTCCTGGTTCATTTTGAAAGAATCCTTTCTGGCTGTGCAACGTCCTGAAATCTTGCGTCGCCTCTCCTCCCTTGGCCTTTCTATATTTCACCGTGTTCCGTGAAAGGAACTATATTCATCAAGATTCTTTTCTCCTTTAGTTATGTGGAGACCAGGGAACAAAGGCATGGAAATATTAATTTAATGCCAGGACGAAATTATGCGGTGCACTAAATCAGGGTCGTCTCTGTTCTTTTGTCCGGTAGAACGGCTCCTGGACGTGTCGTCTTCCATCAGTAAACCGCCCACGCGACGCCAATGAAATTCCTCGTCTTTCTTCGTACAAGCAATTAACAAGCCCAAGGAATTGAATAATTCAACAAAAGCTGGTATTGTTCGATGGATACCTACGTAGAGGCACAATTTCCGGCCCGATAATTCGTCACGATGTGTCCCTTATTTGAACGTGTTATCAGCTTTTTATGAAATAAAACGGAATTTACGCGATGCTATTCCTCTAAATAGGTTCGCGTACTGCTGAAATTATTCGTTCGTATGATGAAATGCCTGTCGATACGTACTAGCAAAAGCACGACCGAAATCAATCAAATTTGTACGCGTTCGTGTTTAAACACGTATCTAAAGGTTTACTCGTTGAGATGGCAAACCGTGTGTCAGTTTTTTGTTTTGCTTGCTAAAATGTATTGTTTGTACGTGAACGGAGCTATAGTTTTGAAATCTGTGGTATTTACATCGTGCACACCGTTCTGGTTTTGTTGCGGGCAGTAGCGTTTACAGGATTTTTTCGTTATTCGTCTGTTGCTGCGATGCAATCCGAAAGAAAAAACAATTCCATTCGTGTCTGATCATCACTCGCTATATCTACTTGGTAACACAAATTGATAGTGATTTCTTACTTGTCATTTTACAACAAAAATATTTTTCAAAATAGGTGACAACATGCCAGGGATAATTTTATAAACGTCTTTATAAGTAGAAGTAAGCAGTAATAGTCAGAAATACGCTAAGTAGTACTTAAATAGACGTGTTCTCTCATGAAAGATAAAACTACATATGCAGAAATGTAGCTGAACATTTTTCACATAATTTTTCACGTAGTATCATACCTATTATATTATACTGCAAGTTCTGTGACATTCTGTATGAATTCTCGAAATGATTCCTATCAGCAACTGCCTACTAGTGGTAGCTCTAATCTGCATCTGTTTCAGCGCAACACTTTTATGAGAAAAACACGTGCATTATCATCTGTGGATTCGTCAGCAGGCAAAATTTTCGCGAATATTGCGCGAGCGTTTCTCGTGTCCCGTCAGTTTTAATTTATTTACGAAAAGGACGTCGGACGAATGATATTCGTTCCGCGGAGGCAAAAAGGCCTTTCCCCTGGATCGAGGATGCAGCCTCTGGTCACGTTAATCCCCACAAAGGAAGCGCATTCCGTTACCGTATTTATTTCTAAAGCATAATTTAAATCACGTCGCGATAAAATGTAGCCGAACCCTTATAACCCCGGTATTCAACCACCACCGTGGCTAGAACCAGCCATTCAGCGCAATAGGAACAAAAGTTTAATGTGTTTACACATTTGCCAGTGATACATGCACGCGCTCGGTGCGGATTTCTTGTTCACCGTACATATAACGATTTTACAGCGCGATGCTGTAAATTGTTTACGAGCAAATTTTCCATTGAAATTCTTTCCTCGCTTTTGGAATTTTTATCCGTCAACTGCTTTGGCGTGCTTTTCTTACGAGTTTACTAATTAATGGGCAGTACTTGTTTTGTGGAAAATTGAAATGGAAACTCTGGATTGTACCGGGTGTCAAACAGTTTTTGTGATCGGGGTAGAAATGAAGGACTTTATTTATGTCACTCCAAAGATCCAAAAGTCCAAATGCTCAAAAATAAGAAAATGCATGGATCCTTGAATCCAAGCATTTAAAAGTTCAAGGATCCAGAAATCCAGTGATCCAAAAGCCCAGGGATCAGAGTCCAAGGATCAAAAAATTCCAAAACCTAAGTATTCAAGTGTTGGAAGATCCAAAGGTCCAAAGGATCCACTTTAAGCAGAAGTACTCAATCATTCGACAAAGTGCACGTTTCTGTGAAATAGCTCCGTATACGATTGAATGGTTGTCGAAATCAGGCTAAGCGTTTTCCCAGCGTTGTTTCAAACTGGGAAGGAAATACGATCGGGAATGCCGTTGGAAAATTTTATCGACTTCCGGTCGGAATACCGGCCTCCTTCTTTCCCGTGAAAATACTGTCGGAGAACCAGACTAACGATCGCTTCGGCCTATCTTCTGCCGTTCCTTATTGGCCCATTAAGCACGACTTCAACGATTTCGAATCCGTGGTGCGGATATTCGAGCCAGATTGCATTTAGTAGTACATTTCACAGTGTCCGCATATTATTTGGACAGTGAGGATCTGCTTAAAAATAACATCACGCTCGCTCAAAGAAATTTAAGTAGCCATAATACGGAAAGGAAAGTTTAAATGAAAACGTGAAGGGCCATATTTCTCTTTCAACGGCAGAGAAACTTTGTTCTTAATCTTCTCACGTTTCTTGCTATCCTGAAGTTTAAGATCTCATTTCGTAAGGTGATTTTTCTTCAAATATAATATTCTAACGCAAAGGACAATTTCATTTCGATGAAAAAAATAATCGCCGTCTAGATCTGCAAATATTCGTTTTTTTTTGTTTGCGTCCATTAGGTCTTCTTGTATACGCATAATTTAGATGGAACAAATGAACCACCGAGCTCCCCTGCACCATTCTCTTGCGAGGAATTAAAAATTTCGTACATACCCCCACGTTGCTCGACAAATTACGCCTTTCTCGCGTCGGACGTGTCACTTGACGCCAGCTGCGCCCGTAGAACTTTTCTTACCGTCCATCACAGGATAAAATCCACCAAAGAATTTACAATTTTTAGAAGTATTCCAGATTAAAAACAACTCTCACATATACTTTAGAGCCTAACGAAGCTCTATAACGATAATAATAATACAGGAAATCGATGTTCAGTAATACAAGTAGAAAATACCGTCACTACTCAGCCACAAATTTAAATTTCCACTGTTTCATTTATTCATTAACTAACCTGAATTTCCATTTATTTTTCAGATTGAAAAATTTGCTTCATCAACGCCCTCTATTGTAAGTACAAATCACAATTTGCATAACGTCAATTGTTTATTGATAAACCGTTTATCACGGGATAATACTTTCAAAAAAAAAAAGGTGTACATTTTCTGTCCACCGAATTATTCTCTTCGATTTCCCGAATATTAATTACCACCCGAAATCAATACATTCATCATTTATTTTATAAATTTTTATTGTTGACGAATCCAGTTCCAGTGGAAACAATTTTCAATGCAATTTTCGTATAGAACGACATTTATTTCCTCTTCACCACTCCAGTAATTGACAAGTGAAACGCGTGTGTAGTGTCGTTTATTGAATGTCGGAATGTTTATCGAGGACAGAATCTCTTCCTGCAACGCTTATCAGGTCGGTGAACGTATTATTACTCGAACAAATTGCGCGTAGGATTTGCAAGCTGCGCGATCCGACGCGGGTCTAACCGCGTCGAGTATTACAATATTCCAGCCTGTTGCGAGCGGGCCGCGAAAATACCGTGTCTGGGGGCGAGATCCATTTCCATAATGCGCCGCGCATGGTGACAGATCAGCTCGACGAACGAACGATTAATCATACCGCGCGCACACGGTAAAATATCGGATAACTTTGATGCCTCCTCCCCTCCTTACAATCGGAGCTGATTTACCGCGTCAAAGATACGCGGCGATACAAGCGCCTAACCCGGCTCTATCAGTTTATCGGTTGGCGCATTTTGCAACAGGACCATTGTGACCATTTTCTGAGAATCACGATTTGATACTATTGATCCAATGAAACTTCACTGGAAGACTCTGTCGATCCCATTTTTATGGTAACAAAATCGTTCCTTATTATTAACTCTGTACCCTTGCATTGACGAATATAGAGAAATCATATATTTCTGTTCTATTTTCGGTTTCTGTAGATCTATTTAACTAACTCTTGTGTGGTTACATTGATGGGAATATGTTTATTGTTCAAGTAATCGATGGTTTGTGACAACTGCACTGCGGAAGTTAATGCATATTCACTACTTCAGACACTTATATATAAAATTTAAAATGAAGCAGAATTTTGAATTTTCTGAGGTGTCGACTACACGAAAATCATGCTCGTGCCCATACACGTATCCAACGCATATTGTGCGATGTTACGAAAGTTCACACCGCCATAGCATAATTAGACACAAGGTTTCAGGTTGGAGGTTGCATAATGAATGTTAAAACTTATGTAATTATCTTGTTACCTGAGTTCATCAGATCCCGGGATAGCGGCATCAGTTCTGTCGAGATCTATTCCGTAATTAAACTTGGAAGATGCAAGCGGTGCTGAAGTTTCTACGTAAATACAAACATGAAAAGAGGATACTTTCAACCTAATTCGTGTTCCTTATCGACTCTGATTATTACGGAAAGTAACCGACACTTTATTAATTATGAAATAGATACTATCGATTATACGCAGACAGACCTGAATCTGAACTGTAGTTAAGCTACTTTACGCTTTTACACACTAGTTTACAAAAGCAACTCAATTCAGAAATTTATATGATTTACCAAATTAAAAGTTGAGTAGAAATTTTAGTATCACTTACCAAAGTCTTCATATTAGAATTTCAGACTTTTACGAAAGGGGGATTGAACTTGTACAAAAACGATGGCAACAAGTTATCGATAATGACGGTGATTATATAATCGATTAAAAATACGAATGTTATTTTAAAAAAAAATGTTGTCTATGAGTGCAAAATAATTGATTACTTATAGATACCCCTACTACTACTGTAGCAGCTCATGTTCAGATATACTACACGTATATCAAATTATAACTATACATATACTAAATGTGAAGATTTACTTCATATCAGTGAACCTAAGTATATTTCCTGACAAAGAATAGATATTAACCGGCAACAAACTTTGGCGCACTTTTAAACGGAGTGTTGCACCGATGCAATACTGGGCATTAAATGGTCAAGCATCCAAACAAATTTTTGTTCAGACTGCTAGCAGTAGAATAAGCTGATGGTTCATGGTCCATACTGTATAGTTCTCAGTAACGAAACCAGCTAGCCCACACCCGAACAGGAACACTTCGCACAAGCATATTCGTTCGAAGTACCAGCTGCTCGTAGAGTAAGGCGCTTGCGCGTGAACTGCGTCAGGTTGCAAAGTCCTGCCGTACCCATTGTTCGAAACAAATTCACGCGTCGGGTGAAGGAAAACGGAAGCCGCATGATATACGAGCCGAATATCGCATTTCGATCCAAAGGAATGTAACTTAAGAAGACGTGCACGCCTCGGTTTCCAGCTGCGGCCTCTCCGCGAGCCGATAGATTCCGCCCGATTCGCCTTTCTTTTTCCCCTTACCAATCCGCAAACAATGGCTCAGGAGGTACGGCGGGGGGCGCGTTCTTTTCCCACAGAATTCGAGACAATGCTCGACCCGTCGGCGCGAGGAAAGTGGTGGAAGTTTGGAGGCGAGGGGCTGTTCGCTTGGGGAGGCCTCCTAGAAGTGCTATTAAGAAGCCGTCCAACCTAATAGGGTAATCCGTTTATGGCCATAGTCAGCTCTCGCCACCTAAGTCGAAATCCCGGTCTCCTTTTCCCGTTCGACGACAACCAAGCAACGGTAACTGCCTCCGATATTCCACCTCTTTCCCCTAGAACCAGTTGTCTGACTAGACACTCGACTCATCCACTTGCTGGCTATCCTAACAACGACGGAATCGCTCGGCACCCTATCGGGGTTCGATAAGTCCTCGAGTTCGTTTGTAATTGCCGAACCAATTCGGCTGGGTAATCTGGTCAACGCCTATCATTCGATCACCCTCTACTTTATAGTGAGGATACATCGAGCGGGTATTGATTTAGGATGTTTTGTATTATGAAGCGGGAGTAGTTGGAAATAGGAGATGTTAGGTTGGCAAACACAGAGGTGGGGTGTTTTCGATCCAGTGTTGCTTTGATCTCTGGAATATCGGCGGGTGTTTAACGGCATGTATCTTTGTGTTTGAAACCGGATCTACTGAAAATGTAACTGTATAGTTTCACGAAAGGACGCGTTTTATTGCATCGTTGATCTTGCTATTTTGTTGTGTATACTGCGTACCATGCACGCTCAGAAGTGTTCGGTGGTTGAACGTGGTGTAATTTCGGGGCAGTTTCATGAATTTTAATATAGTCTAATTATAGGTCATTGAATTCCTCCTTCTATTGGCAACGACGTGGTATTAAGAAAAAGATGCATTGACTTTGAAAAAACTCAAGGTCACCGTAATATCTCAAAAAAAGATATGATATAAAAGAAGTAAGTTGTATTCATTCGATACAGCCCTTAAATTACTACCTAATTCATTAAAATGTTCTCTGATACGATCAATAAGTAATAAGTTATTTTAGATAGTAGTTCTTATCGACTCGCCCTGTATATACATATCAACACTTCCGTACTTGCTTCAATTGCTATCTACTTTTACACTTATACAATATTAGAATCTAACTAGTTATGTTTTCAGTCTCGTCACTCTCCTAGCCGTCTGCTTTTTTAGTTCGTCCTCAGTCACTAATTTCTAGCCTCTTTCTCCCTCCTCTTTCTTTACTGTTTTTTTTCTCTTCTTTCAGTCTCTCCTCTGTTTCCTGCCCACTCTTTTTCCTCTCAAATTCTTCTTTCATGTCTCAAGACCCTTTCCATCCTCGCTTAAAGTTTCTTCTACTGCTTTATTACTTTTGGTTGCTTATCACTCTACTAAAACATGACTCACATTCATATTCTTTTAAATTATATTGTGATATTACTTTTGCGCAAAATTTTAAAACGGTATTTAAATAATCCAGCCTCTTTCCATTGTACGTGCCACCTCTATTTGAATGACGGGGCAGTTAAAGTGTTAGCACAAAGGATGTTGTATTTGTATACCAGCCGTTTTCGCGTGTATCCAGAACCAGTAAACAGCTCGATCCCGGAAAACTGCGTTCCTCTGTCAATTCCGTGCAATCTCGGCGTGTCCTCCCCGGTTAATTCGGTCATTTCCAGATCCCAAGGGGATTCTCAGACGCGGCCCCTCCGGTAATTGAACAGAGTCCAATGCATGTCGGATACCGAAAATTTTCAGATACCCGGGGCTAATTCAATGTGAATCGATGTCTCGAGTCGAGATCCGATGCCAGGAGCACGACGCAATCCGGCAGAGGGGTGGATGGAACAGGTCTCGGTGCATTTCAGACACTCCCACATGCTTGCCGGTAACAGATTGGCTGTGTTCTCGGAATCGCTGCATTTGATTTAGGATTATTTAGATTCAGGATCGAACGCTGATTTGGCACGGTCGTATCCGGCGCGCCGTACCACCGTCGTGGCAAAATGCTCCACGGAATCGATTTAATAGTCAATGGATTCGTTCCATATGGAATCGAATAAACTGACGACGAAATTCACAACAAACAATACGCTTGTAAAAGTATACATACGTGCCGATCAATGTTTTACGAAGTTAAGTTTTCACATTGATAAGTGTAGAATTAAAATTAAAAACGAGCAGACTTTTGAATTTAACCCTTTAGCTTTAAACCAGTGTTTTCTACGATTTTTTAGATCATGACCCACCTCAACGCCTCAACGATCTCGATGCCCCTTCCCAGCATAATAGCAAACCAATTTCTGAAGAAGTTTCACATTAATAGGTACTTCAAATAAAATAGGCACATAGGTAAAACGGTTGCTGATGACGTGACGAAGGTCACTGATTTGCTAACTGCCCCCACATAATATTTAATGTGCCCCACGGTGGGAGGTACGCTCCACATTAGGAAAGAATGCTCTAAAGCGACATTTACACTTGTATCACTGAAGTCTGTTCTTAAAATCGTTGTGTAAGGTATTTGCTTATGAAGAAACGTAATAATAAAAATATAATAATATCAGTTTAGAGAAACAATAAATGCATTATATTGAATCTACGTGTACGTACACCTGTCGCAGCTAAAGGTTTAAGTAGTAACCTACGAAATTGACGAAACAACTTCCCAGAATATTACCAGAATCGAAGTTACTCCCACGTGAATTCATCGTCATTATTCATTTCGGATCGCTCCATTCGGACAGGAATTTCTCAGGGACAGGTTTATCGCCGTACATTTCCAGCCCCTTTTCTGTAGTAAAATTCCTTTCTGGAAACGGGCAATGGTGCTGTGTGACGCCACGTTCTCAACGTCACGTACGTACGTGTCTTAAAACGAAGGTGCGAGTGGCACAGTTACAAAGAGCCCGCCGCCTTCGACTTTGAATTCGTTCCCCGGGCCATTTTATCGTCCAACCGTAGCCAAAGGAACGAGCCCAGATCGATGTTTATTGCACTCGCGATCCCGGAAAAAATTGGCTGGATTTATGCGAAACGTGAGCGTTCATGTTAACGCGGGCGGCGGCGCGCGTTGCATTACACGTGCTTGAGAATTTTGCGACGTCCCCCGAACGCGGCAACAATTTCCACGGAACTCTGGCCATCGTAAAATTCGCAACTCCTGTGAAAAATCACAGACGATTTGCGTGCACACCGTTTCCGAACCAATTAACTGGGGGTCTTTGGGTAACGACTTTACCTCACACTTCGAGTCGCTTTATTCGTTACGTGAACCGCTTGATAATTGTAATCGGTGGGATAATTGGAATTTTCAGGAAATATTCGCTGCGTCTGCCTAGGCGCAGACCATTTCTACTGGGATGATTCTGTGCCAATTCTGTGCCATTTCTGCGGGGAGATAAGTTTCTACTAGTAATGGTTAGGTCGTGTCTGTTCTTCGTGTGATTATCTAACAAATATAGCACACGCTATACTTTCCTAGTTCAGTGATGGGTCATTGCACGACAAATCGATAACTTTTGGCGGTCGGTGGCTGTGATTTCTTTCAAAATCAAATATGATGTAGTCTGAGTGAAATTACGAGAGGTTTAAGTCATAATTACTCTATACTCAAATTTGTTAACAAAATACAGGCCGCCAAAGTTTACGATTTTTGTCTATTTTCGTGATATCGCGGTGGAATTTAAAATTTATATCTCGGAAACTATTTATCGTAACGGGTTCGTTTTCCGATTATTTTAATCAAGAGGGATTGCCCTACGATTGAGAATTTTTTCTTACATGAGTAATTTTAAGACTGAAAGTTATAAATAATTTCTTTTACCACGATTTTCTCTGTTCTGTAGGATCCTTACCATACCAGTAGCTTTTTGTCTACTTGCCTGATCAAGGAAAGTTCCATTCGTCTAATTAGTTATAGTTCTATTCTCCTGTCTCTGGCAATCAGACTTCTACTAGTTACTCCCTACTCGTCTTATCCACAAATCAGCATCATTCAACCGTGCCGCCTCGATAAAATTTATATTGTCGGAAGCAATCAAGGATCGGGGACCATTTCGAAATACTTCCCAGGCATCGGAGACTTTATGGGCTGACTCGTTCGTTTCGACGCTATTATGCTTGGCATGCATTACATCCACTTCCACCGATAGGCCGTGCCAAAGTACTCTGGCAGCATTGAAAGATCAACACACAGTCGACGGACGGAGTCTTTACGGCTGACTCTTATGAATTTGTACTACTGGCAGCGTGGAAACAATTTCAAAATTATCCACTGGCAATTACATGGACATGTAATATACAATCTTTCAAATTAATTGTACATCCTAGAAAACTGTTCATCAACGAAAACACGGTGATCGTTCCACTACGGTGGGACCGACGAATTATCACGGCAGAAAACCGTGGGCACAGTGTGCAATTACATCAAGCTTTAGTTGGTCGTTCGCCTGGTCGGACGATTGGAAATCCTAGCCAGGTGTTCACGGACATCGTCCACCTACGAACTATTAGGTGCTCACCTACCTGGATCGCGCGCACGCAATTTAGTCCGACAGTGTAGATAAATTCTTGCGGAAGCCAGCAGCAGTCCCCGTTCACGGCTGTTCCTCCCCTTCCACGGCCTCTCTCGTAATCCTCCGATTACACGATCAGATCAAAATAAAAGGTTCACGGCGCGGCCGTTCGGCCTTAATGAGTTATCACGCTCGTATCAAACGATCGCTATCCGATCCGATTGGGAAACGAAAAGCCGTCGTTATTACGTCCGTATCGCGAGCGCAAAAATCCCGTCGGTTTTATCTGCCCGTCGAGAGGCGAGTGGAAAAAAAACGCGCGATTTTCAGAGGCGAGCCGTGTGTAAGGGTCGGATGCACGCAACGCCAGGAATGTTTGTTCCCCGATAAAAAAAGTCCTTCGTTCCTCCGCGCGTTTAAGCGATTGAATTTCACGCGAGCTCGTACGCACGCACCTGATATTACTATCCCCCTCCCTCTATTACTATGCCCTCTGTTTTTCGTTTTACTTCTCGTGATCGAGCTATGAGTACGAAGTACAGAAAATCATTAATGAATGTTCGAAAGCTCCTCTGCACTGAGTGGTCAGAAGCCATCCCCACCACTGGGTGCTTCACTGGTTCCACAGGGACCCCATCACCTCCTCCTAGTTTACACAAATTACAGTAAACACCCCTAGTAATACGAAGTACAGTAAATCGTCGATGAGTGTTCGAAGACTTCTCAGCACTGAGTGTTCAGACGTCATCCCCACCACTGGGGAGGTGTCCACTTGGAATCAGTCGAGCACCAACCAATGGTGGGGATGACGTCTGAACACTCAGTGCCGAGGAATCTTCCAACACTCATAGATAATTTACTGTATCCTCTTGCCTGATCTTATATTCATTCATTCTGCTTACCTATATTTCTCGTCGAAAGATCCTATTCTAGCATACGATAAAAACGTAGTTATGTGTATCGTCGTGCAAAATTTGATCAATAAGAGGTCTGGTTCATCTGTCTGGTCATTGACGGGTCGATTCTACTTGTCCGTATGAAGATAGGAATCCCTCCACGATTCTCATCGAGAACGGTTCTAAAGCACCTATATGGCCACGAATGGACTCCGCCCTACTCGTCTAACCAAGGCCAGACACTCGGCCCTCGACTTCCCCAAGTAAGGTCGGACAGCGGAACAATGGGACCCGATGGTATTTATTAAAAACCCAACGGCGGGCACGCGTGGAAGGGAATAAAAACGCGATTACGCGCGGACGCCACCACCAACGAAGTAAATTGCCGTGCCGCTTGGCCGTAATCGCGGGCCGTAAATAAAATTGCATCACGCGTAATATCTACTCATACAGATCGCTGCCCGTGACTAATGTGTTGCCTCGTTAGATATAAGCCGGGTCGTTTGCAGATTACTGCCGTCTTTTGTTGGCACCGGCGAGACATACGAGCGAGAACCAACGGGGACAGAAAAGAGAATAGAGAAAGACAGTGAAAGAAGAACGACGGTGGAGGTGGAAAAGAAAACGAGGAAGACTGTGGATTCCAGGAACGGAAGGGAACACTCCGTTAAGCTAAGTCCACATCCTTCACCCGGGGGCAATAAAGACGGCTGCGCGTATAACCGTCTCCCCGTCCCTCTGGCTGCGGATACTCCTTTACATCCCGGCCGACCGCAATCCGCCGGTTGATTCCAGACGCGGGGATGCCTCCTGAAAGCTGCTCGTCGCAGTTTACCCGTGCCAGAACACGACTGCGCCTGGTTTAGACTGCCTACAAACTACTGGAATAACGGAACGGATCCTGATGGACCTCTTAATATGTGTTCCTTTGGATGTCTTGACTTACCCTGGAGAGCACCAATCTCTTCTCTGGAGAATATTAACACGCTCCCGTCGATGAAAGGGAATTCATTTAATGCCACTCTAACTCGTACGCTTAGCTCCGTGTTCTAGAATTCAAATTGGAACAATTCGGAGAAGTCTTTAATAGAAACCGGAATAAGATTTTCCACTGTTGTTTTCTCAAAAATTATACATTCCCCTGTTCAGCTTAAAGTCGTCACTTCGAAACGCCAGAACGGCGGCGAGAAAATGTTTAATTTAAAACAGAGTTTAAGTTGATTAAAGCTAAAGGCAATGAATTAATTTCTCCAGCTAACATCTCAACAACTGATCACCAGTTCGCCCCGAGTAATCTGCAATCCAGGATCACGAGAACAATACCCAGCCAACAAGCATCATTACCAATCCCCAAACATTGTTCCTTAATCCAGCAACTTGTGTACAATCTATACAGCCGTAAATTACGCCAATGAGCCGTATTATCGAACGATCGAGTTGAATTTCCCGTAAGTTATCCTTCGTCTCCAAACGATCCCAAGGGGGCGCCGCGTTGCTCAACAAAGTCGCGATCTACGTGACTAAAAGCAGCGTCTCGCGTTTCAACCGGTGTGGCCCCGATTCCCTCTTCGCGTTACGGCAGAAGTTTCAGACTCGTCGCCGCTCCAGGCGGAATCTCGTGGATGGTACACGCGAGGAAACGGACGCGGAAATGGAGGGCCGTGCCCGCCAGGACTGGCTGCTGGTTGTGCCCTCTTAAACCGTTTCTCTTCCTCCCCACCCCTCCCAGTAGGCGTTATAAAGCGGTGGATTTACGCCCGTGTGCTCGACGCCGTTGTCACGTCGCGAAGCAACAACCCAGGACAAGATCGTTCGCGGTGCCTTGGCTAATTGGATGATGCCTGCCCGCGTCAGCTTCGCGACTTCCGCGTCTATCGGCTCAACAGAGTATCGTTCTTGTTCACTGGATTTAACGGTGATTAATTGTTATCATTTCGACAGCGCGCCGTTGTTTCACAGTTCGACGTCCTTTGACGAAACTACCGCGTCTCCTGGTCGGTTAGGGGATGGGGAGCCAACGGGAGTCAGATCTGTCTGGAACAAAAAGTGCTTCCGCCACTTACGGGATTACGGTCTACTGTGAATTTTGAACGTGATATGACGAAAGATTGAATAGGTGAAGAATGAAAATAGAAGAATAGGTAAAGAAGTAGAGAGAAAGAGGTATAGGTATATGTCCACGAAGAAAAAGATAATAGAACGCTTCCCTGAAACAGTTTGAAGTGGAAGTGGGGTCGTATTGATTCAGGATTTGAAGTTATTGTAGTCACAGAGTCAATACTGTAAGCTGTTAATGGAAGATCAATATTGGTAAAATCAAATTGAATAAGGATCGATCAGTATTGGTAAAATTTAAGCAAGTTCCTGAAATTTCGTAGGGACACTTACGTAGGACACTCTGTATTCTGTTTGGTAATAACAAAAAGGTCATGCACACCTAGAAATGCAGAGAACAAGTCGATTTATTTTTGGAAATAGTAGATATTTTCAACGTTCGAATCACCTGTCTTCTCTTTCGACAAGTTACTTCCCGCGTCAAGAATGTCTAGGCGCCGTTCTAAAAGGAAGTTTCTTCTTGTCGCCCGGCTGGTGCGTAAACGATATTAGCCGGAAACTTCCTTGACGAATTTATCCTTGCACGTTCAGCGGTGACATTACAACGTGGCGTAACGTTAGACAAGATTGTAAGAGGAACCTTGACAAATTGCATTTTGCCCGAGACAACCCGAGCGTCTCCGAATGAAGATTGAATATTCCGCTCGTTCTATGGCAATTAAGAGTCCAGCGATTTCGAAAAATTCCCATAGACGGAGTTTGTTCTTTTCTTTTGTTTCTTTGTATTATCTACTTCTGGGTTGAAACAAAACGCGCCCAAATGTATTTAAAAAAGAAAAATCAAGATTAAGTAAGATATTTAAGGTGCTCACGATAGGTAGGACACCCTGTATATATATAAATGTATTCTCGATATGTCGAGGTTCAAGTAACAAGAAAACGCCTGACGCCGAATCTCCAGGATTGATTTTAATCTGCCCGACTTTTCCGGCTGTCCAGTATTCCGCACCAATAATATTCGTTCTCGATGAACCGATGGTTCAAGTTTCACGTGGATAGAGAGGAACACACAGACATGGACCGTTCAGACCAAAAAGAGAAAACAGAAGAGCTAAGGGAAGATTCATATCATCAATTTTAACAGCGTCCGCTGACGATTAAAGGAGGGCGAAACCGTTTGAAATTGCATGTACCCGCCAACGCGATTTATATTCATTCGAAAGTATGAAATTTCCTCGGGATTCCAATTCCACGCGAGTACTCGCCAATCTCGACTGCTCATATTTCCGGAAGACCCCGCGTGAATTACGCGCGCAACACGGAGATTGAATATTAGAAAGGATCCTCTTCGCCGCGGGGGAAAAAGTGGACGCTCGCCACGAGCGCGAACTTCCCACCCAGGACTCGTGTTGGCTTCCCGATAACTTCATGCCTCCGTGTGCACATTAACGTCATTACACCGCGGACGAGCGACGAGGATGGGAAGATCAAACGAGATAACGTGACGGAACCTCGGGTCTCATCCACCGATCGTTGAGCCAGATTTTGTCGTTCACGATAAACGGTCGATGGCAGCCTGGCTCGTGTACATCGTTGATACACCCGATGACCCATTTTAGGGTATAAATAGCTGTATAACGCGGTTCTAAGCCGTCTGATCGTGCGTTCGATGAAGATATAATGAAATTCTGGGTTCTTCAGCGTGAAACAGGTGCGATATTGTCCGTGGATTCAGTCGGAGAATACCTTGGTGAATCTAGATGGTCCACATTGTACTTGTCCGTCGTGATACCGGTCGTATTCTACTTGTCTGGATGGAGACTGGTAATATTCCACTGGTTTGATACGAAAATGGTGATATTACAGTTGTCTGTCACAGGAGACAGACCTAATACGGGGATATTCTACTTGTACAGCTAAGTACAAACCGCTTGTTATATGTGTCCGATCTATGACAGTGCATATTCTACTGGCCCTTAATATAATAATCTATTTTATTTACCTCCGTTGTCATATGTCTGACCTGATAAGGATGATATTATACTTTTCTGGTCCATAGCGGTTCTGTTAGCGGTGCGTAATTCTATTTGACTGATAAATGTTCGACTCGCACCACCTCCAAACTGAACTATTACAATTACACATCTTGTTAACATTCGGCACCCTTTTAAAACTCTTTGTGAATATGATATTGCCCGGGATATAGTCTGTCAAAGCATTGTGGACCCCTTTTTCAGGACGGTTGTTAGTTTCGCACCATGGGATTTTTGGAAGGCTGACCACCGGCCGGCTAAATTTTGAGGGAACCTGCCACGGAAAACAAAGTCTTGCTGGCTGGCAGACTTCGAAATAAAGAGACACGTTCGTTTTATGTAACCCGATAAGCTTTGCCTAACGGGCGAGAATTTCGACGAAAATCATAGTCCTCGTCTGGCTGCCACGATTCTTGTCTTCTAAAATTATTCCGACAATTTTCATGGAAATCACGGGATTGAAAGGTAAACAATCGCCAATAAATATGCGAATAAGAAATACTTGGAATGAAGAGAAGAGAAGAGAAACTAGAATTTCTTCATTTCGAAAAGAACGTCATCGTTACGGTAGTATTAAATTTACCAATTAATTTGTCATTGTTCCCTAGAACAATAACACTTGCTCCTTGCAACTGCTTCGCTCAGATTATCGTTCGCTACAACGCTTCCGATACCGAATGAGAGTGCAGAAACGCGAGAATCTGATTCGTCGAAGAGCGTGTAAGCTGGGCGTGCTTTTGTAAATTACTCCCCCTTATGGGGTATTAGACAGACGCCTCCGGTGAATTTCAGAGATACCCGATGAACTGAATCTTGATTACGTTCTACCCTCACAATTTTGATCATTCCGACGACGACGTCGGCATAGAATACTTTATCACCGGAGCAGCTCGTCACTTGCGGAATCACGATATCGCGAGTACCTGAGGTCCATCGGTAAATTTGAAAACTGAAGGACGTGTTACATTCGACTATTTAATCGATAAAAATCGTCTCATGTATCCTACATTGATGGCTCTCAAAAAAGGATGGACCGCCGGATGATTTATTTACCTATACTACTGATTTCGTAATATTCGTCGTCTTTCGTGCAATATTGGAAATTATGACATCAAACGGTGTCTGATCAATCAGAAACCCTTTTCCACTTGATCTATTAACAAAGGAAGGACCCAAACTGTGCAACCTCAATTTAAACGCGTTTTAATTCAATTTTTTAAATTATCAGTCCTTTATTTTTCTATAGTTTTGACAATTTCATGAATTTCGTCAATATGCTTCAGGAACACATGTTCAGGATCCCAAGCTGTAAGAAAATACAAGAAAAAAGAAATCGATTTTTTTGACCGGCTACAGTAGAATACGCCCTTAACCCCTTGCCTCATAACAACGAGTCAGACACGTGATGACGATTTTAAAGTTGATTTAATAAACATGTATACTATTCATTTTCTGTCAGTCGAAGTGAAATTCTGTTTCATTGGTATTAATATTTAAGATTTAGAGTAAATGTTACACTTGCCCTAAAGATAAAATTCCTTTTGTATCTGGGAAATTATTAACGATAAAGTAATGCTTGGAAGTACAGTCGTCAAGAAAATCGTAAGGCAAGGGGTTAAGACACATATCGTAGTCTTACGGTATTCAAAATTAATCGTCACGCGTTCCAGGCGTGACTCAAAAACGTCGGGAAACAAAACGAAAGAAGGCACGACGCGACGCTCTGTCGAGAACAAAAGTTGTGCTTGTCGGGACTCGAATTCAATCTGTCGAGCGAATTTACGCGAGGGCCGTCACTTAAATGCTACTACGCCTACGCGGAAGTGGCGTTCACGGAAGAACGGTTTAAAGCCGCGCGTGTTTTCGCTCTCGCCCCCGTCCCCGGCCAAGAGCGAGCGTAAATAAAAAGAGGGGGCCGCGAGCATTCAGGATTTCAAGCTCCGCCCAGCGTTACCGAGGCAATCGAGCAACCAAAGCGAAAATTTCATCGCGCTTTCGCTCCTTTAATGCTGCGTCGCCCAAGATCGGGGGGAACGCCGTCGATTCGCACCGCGTCCAAGCGGAACGGTGCCATGCGGCTGACAAATGCGATTCGAGTTTAATGCCTAGCAAACTGTCCCGCGAAAAAAGCTTCGGTGTGAAATTTGCAACGACCATTTTCAACTGTGCCATTTAGATTTATTCCAAGTTTGGGTATTGTTTGGTTCTGATCGTAAATGTACACCTTTCGAATTTTACTCGATTTCAGAGCTCGTGTGTTAACGTGATAACTTACAGATTATTATGATTGAATTCATCGGTCGAACTGATCGACTCTGGGAAACAGAAAGCAGGGACAGTCGTCAATATTATAGACATTGCTGATTTTAAATTTGATTCCATAGGTTTCGAGCACAGAAGTGTTACACAATTGTTATAATTATTCAGGATTACTCATGGAGCAACTCTCATGGAGTATTTACTGTAATATTTGATTCATCTGGAAACTATGATACACGAACTTATTATAAGTTAGAAATGACGTGACAAGCTGAGCTAGCAACGCTGCATTTCTTTATATAAATGCATATCATTCAATGCACACTTCCCTCTCAGAGTAGAAAAAATGTGTAACTAAAAGTGCATAGTCTGTTACAGTAGAGATAAAATGAGTAAAAGTTGTTGGCAGTGGAAATATGAAGGTACTTAAGTATGACAAGTTGAGACAATATTAGTCATTCAGCTGACATGATATGGTCGTTGTTATAATTATTCGATAAATTTCCCTCGAGCCAATTTTCTTATCTCAAGAACACGAGGGTGCATCGTGAGGTGGGTTGTTTCTATTGCTTCATCGCCGAGAGTTGCTTCCGGACGTTGTGAATCAGCCCCGGCTTATACATTCACGAGCAGCCCGTGTCTGCTTAATATCGCCGGGAGTGTAGTGCGAAACAACTTATGAAAACGCTAGGGCTGCCCTTTATCGTCCGGTATCGTTGCCATTGTTACGGTGATAAACGCGCGAAGAAGTTTCCCTGTTAAGAGATAAACGCGAGGCAGGCAGAATCATCGACAATGGAACGCGAGGGCCAGGGGAGGGGGGAGGATGGAAGACAATGAGAGTGAGCTTGGGCGAAGTAAACCGGCCGCGCTATGGGAACCGAGGAGAAAAGTGCAGTGAATCACGCGTTACGGGAAGGGGGTGCGCGAAGAGCGGGACTCGAGTAAACCAAGTGTTATGGGAATTGAGGAAGAAAGTAATACAGCCTGGAGAGCTCGTTAAATTATTTTTTAATTAGAACTTCCTGCCTGGCGAAACACCGAGGAGGAGTATCCAAGGGAAATAGAGTTCCGTGGAACTTTCCTAGTCATGTGTCTCGCCGGTTACCAATCGATATAAAGTTTTGTATGTTAAAAGGGCCCAAAGAAACGACTTAACCAAAAATAGAAGAAATTCCACGACATAAAAATAGTGGAAACTGGCTGTAGGAAATTTTCTATAAAGTAAACCATCGGTGAGTGTTCGATGGCTTCTCGACAGTGACAAGGAGTGGTCCCCAGGCGTAACGCTAACTTTTTAATGAGGTTCAGCACAGTGGTAGAGCTTGGAATTCTGAAACCAATGATATTTGTTTCAGTCGCATATGGCCATTAGTTTATGAAATATTTAATGTTCAGTACCGAGGATCCTTCGAACACTCATCGATGATTTACTGTATTTATTCGAGTACGGAATTGTTCACTTTTCCCAGTATATATTAACAGAATGAACTTTCGACCGTCTATTTTTCGAAAAAATTAGTACACGCCGGGCGTTGGTCGATCGATCGAATGACCGATTTGTCGATACCACCCCCACCCCTATCCGACCGTTGTCGCTCGGACCACAGCGTAATTTTGTTAGCACGAGTCTGTCAATTTATCGGAACCCGCCGCTTAATAATGGTAACGGCGGAACGATTTACGGAAACGCGTATAACCCACCCATAAAGTTCCTTTTCAACGTTCAATTTGGCCACGGTATTGTTCGTAGTTGCTTTTGTATCGGCCGGTTAAAACGTTTCGTTAAACGTCACCGTGTCGTAACGCCCCCGTATGCGTGTTTCTCTCGTAGAAGGGAACTGTTGGCTGAGAGCAATCAAATTGAAAGACTCGTTTCGATACTTCAGACCTGAGACGTGATTTCCTTGTAGTCTCGTCATTATTTCGCGACTATGTGTGAGCTTATACCTTTCAGCCGAGGCGAAAACAGATGCTGAACCTGCTAAACTGTTTTCTCGTATGCGATATTAAGCGGAAACTTTGCTCTTCAATTTATGCCAGCCTGTTTAACGCGCCGTTGCGTAACGCCGTAATAACACAACGACGCGCGTCTCTGTGTGTCACGCACGGTGTGAGGACTGCCAACGTTTACAATATTCTGCGACGTGTACCCGTTTGTATGTACACACATGTGTACGCAACATCGAAACAACAACGACCTCCTTGCTGTGTATTCAGCCTGCTTTATTCAACACGGACCATTGGCTGAGTATTTTTACGGATTTATCAATATATTTAGAGCGGATGAAAACAATGGTGACGATACGTCAGCGTGTGGTCAATATTTAAGGAGTCATTCTACTATGACAGCCGAAAAAATTAAGCTGTCTTTAAGGATTTTTTCCTCGCTAAATAAAATAGGTAATCGAATGCATGTTGTTAGTATTTATTGAAGTAGTCACTTTTATGTTAAGAAAAAACTTAAAACGAAGCATAGCAAAATTACTTTTGCAACTTCTTTATATTATTCCAAAGTAGTTCAATAAATACTAACAATTGACTAAACATTTGATTACATTACCGAGGAAGAAATCCCTAAAGCAAGTTCAACTTTTTCGTCCGTCAAAGTAGAATAACTCCATGGCATCGTGGAACGTCCTTCGATGAAAAATTCACTTTTCAACGTCGAGCTGTTGAATTAATATCAGTTATTTCGTACAAAACGATTCGTGATTTTTTTTTTTCGACATTTTAGTCTATCTTGTGTTTAGTAACTGGATCGTAAAAAATTCTCCGAAAGATCTTTTCAGCGTGAATTCATAAATCCGTGCTAGGATTGATATCAAAGTGGTAACCGCAAAAATTGCCCCGAGTTAGTTTTAATTGGGGACCAGTTTGATCCCACCACCTTCACTCAACGCCCCCAGCCCCCTTAGGGAACATCCTGTTATCTGTTACGGGCAGCGTGAAATTCGGTTCCCGTTTCAAAGAACCCCCCCGGACGGATCTTTGAAGAATTTAATACGAAAGTTCGAGGGGGCGTGGTGAGAGGGGCGATCATTTCCTCCGGCCTCGACCGAGAGCTCGGTTTCCTCGAGACCCTCGGAAGGATTTTCGATACCGTGGCGAGTGCACTCCAGTTTCCGGGGAGAACGACCGATTTTCCTTTCGATTTCCTGGCGGACCTATGTAATGCCAGGCGGGAATCGCTGTTAGAAGTGGGAACGCGATTGGAAATTGGACCCCGTGAAAAGGTGTGCAACGCAAGATCGGTTCCCTTTCTGATGGTTGTACAGGGATAGTCGAATATATGCAGGAAAAACGGTTGACAAAAGGCTGTGGAGGCGGTTAATAAAATCGCTCGTCGACGATTCCTGTTTCTTATATAGGAAGAGAGTGGAATAGCTGTTACAACGACGATGATGAGCATATTAACCATTTGAGTGCTGAAGACTTTTCTTGGATATTTGCTAAACATGCGGAGTAAAACGCATATTTGTATTATTTGGAGAAATCAGGAAAACGGTAATAATTTACTTCCATTAGGTGTATATTGCATAAAAAGTAGTCTTTACGAGCAAAAATATTTTTGAAAAATGGAACAAAATAGGAAAATAAGAATAATAATTGAATACTTTTATAGTCACTGAACATTTTATCATCACTTCTCGTATATCATAGTCACTGTCAGTTAAATCAAGATTCGACATTGTATGATTCGTTATTTGAAACAGTTATCTCAAAGAACAGAAAGAATTTTTAATTTTTATATTATTAAATCAAAGGAAAATGACGATTGATACGAACACAACCGTCCACAATTAATGCAGGAAATATACTAATAAGCAGCAGCGCCATCAGGATCCTCCATATTCAAACGATTAAATAAAAAAATACACGCAATTAAGAATGAGATAAGAATTTCATTAATTATTGTGCTGTCTAGTATAGATTCTTAATAGTAGCTCAATCGGAAATTGATCATTCGATTGGATACGAACGGATAGTCTCAAGTTTCCAGAGAAAAGAAGTTTCCTCGATTCTGTTTCGCTTGAAAGGGGAAAATTCATGCCTCTGTTTTGAATTGTAAAAAGGTCCACTGGTGAATGCAATTTTGGGAGGCGTGAGCAGTTCTTAAAATGCATGGGACTGTGGCACGTTTAAAAACTAAGTTACCAGACTGATACTCGTGAAACGAAACACTGTTTTTTTTTTGGAAAGCCCTTCGTTGAAGACAGAATTATTAACTGGACCGAGAATATTGATGCGTTCATATGTTACCAGGAACCGCGACAAGTGCGATTTGCCTTCCGAAAAACTAATTTCGCGTCAGGGGCAAACAGTGATGAACAGCAACGACTTCATTTGGGGTGGTAAATTCACGGGAAAACGTGTGGCCGACTTCTGTTTCCGGTCTTCGTGTTCGGGTAACCGTGTGAGTGAAACAAATATTTGTACTTTGTCTCTCGTGTGCTGAATTATACAGTAAACAATGCAGACTCGAGAATTTTCTAGTCCGACATTTTTCGAGAAGGATTTAATTCTGATCTGATGGTAAAATAAATTTTGTATCTAAGATTGGTTTTCAACCTCATCGATAACACTAACTTCTGCAAGTAGTATAGACCACTCTTTAGTCAGCCTCGAGATGTCTGAATACACCGAAGCAAACGAAACAGAAGCATCTCCATACAAGTTATTAAAAAATTCTTGTGAAGTCATACATATTATAAATGAAATAAATATAATATTAATATTATAAATTAAACAAATATTAATCAGTTAAGCAGTTCAGATGTACAAAAGAACGCACGTAGAAATAGACTCGAGATCCAACAAAATCCTCCGCTCTCCTGTTATTGAACAGGGTATACAAGACAAAAATTCCTTTCATTTTTGTATTTATTTCATCCCAGAATAGCACATAGGGATGATATGAATCAAAATTAGTCGAAACAATAGACGCGACTCGGGTACATAATTAGCATATAAATTATCGCAACGTCAAGGATTCCCGATGTTCCGGGGCAATCTGTTAACTAGCGAGGACTTAATTTAATGGACACTAGGGCCGTCATAGTTCGCCCGCTTGATATTTCCTAACGAGCTGACACCGACTACGTTCGGACCTGGTGATACACGTGCAGTCCAGTACGAGGTCCCTGCACTGAAAATGTTCGGAGGTATGTAGATTCCTCATTAGCTTCTGACTTTTCGGGGAGGGAGGTCAATTATAATAGACTTTCGGAAATTCCTTGAATGCCGACGGAACAATTTATGCGACATTATACGAAGAAACTTTTCCACGGAGAACAGTCGATTGAATAGAATTCTTTCGTATTTCCTACAACATTTTCAGTTACATATTTTAAACTTTTTATAACACTGTATAGACTAAGATGACAGACGTAATTCACTTGATCGATAGAAAAGCGAAGTTGATCACTATCTGGTTTTATAGCCTTATTTGCATTGTTTAGCATGCTGTTTATTTAACAATGGTGAATAGAGAAATATTTGGCTACCGAACGCACTGTCGACACTTGTTAGCTGGAGAATGTTACATTGAAACGACAAACGGGATGTGAACAAAGAGAATAGGAAGTTTACGGAACTTCGTGAACCGGCCTCCGTTTACAGATCCATCTTCCGGCGGTAGTTTGTTCCTCGGGATAGCTGGTGTTCAGTTGAACTGCCGTGCGTTACAAAGTCCTGGTAGTTTTCCGGCATCTCTGCTGTCGGTTTAAATGGAAATCACCCTGCGGAGCGTAGTTAACTACACGCGGTATACGCATCTTATGTTCCATTAAATGGTACTTCATAAATTTACAAAGGTTAATCCTAAAACTGAGGCTCAAATGCCTGAGAATAAATACGTATGTACATACAATGAATTAGAATATAAAAATATAAATGTAGAGTAAATGTATCTTATCGTTTCAGTCAGATTTTTCCAATTGTCCCGCTTGTGTACAGGGAATTCAGGTGCATTTAAGAGTCTCCGTGGAGAAATCTAGAGTCACTGATACTCAATGTTCAGTTAGAACCGAAATCCTTTAATCTCCGTATCGGTGTATTATTCACCGGCTGTTCGAGGTGTTCTTCATTTTCCATTAAAACCACTTAGCAACGGCTCCATTTCGACCTGTAAACACGGCGTTGGTTATTATGTCCGAACCGTCCATCGTATTTCATAAATAAATGGGTAGGGATGAAACCTGCACTCCGAAAGAGGTTCGAAATGTATAATCACAGGCTCTGGTTATGGTACGGCGGCTCCATTTCCTGTACTTTTCGGAGGCTTAAATGATTCACTTCACTTCCGGAACCTTGCAAATTTCATTCACCATTATTAGATCTTATGGATTTTACGATACATTCATGCATTTTTTACACATTAGGAGTGTATGCAAACGGTAATAGTCGTGCCAGCTAAGATAATGCTATAGTTTCATCTCATTTTATAGAGGGGCAATTCAATTTTCGTTAGCAATATGGGAAGAAACCAACAAAGATACAATATTACTAAAGATTGTCAATGGAGAAACTATCATTAACTTTGTATGCACCTGATGTTTTAACACTTTGAATTCGGTTAAATCAAGTCTTTTCTTCCCAATACCTTGTATACGCAACCTCCTGATCGAAACGTAAGATTGACCCCCTATAGGTGATTCGTGGAGGCCAGGAACGGGCTAGGCCATGTTTCGTTCGTAAAAAGGGGGCCCAAACAGAAGGTAAATAGAACAAAAGGCTCCGGGGGTGGTTTCGAGGGTTTCGTAAACCGCTTTCCAAGAGGGGAAGGGGGGATATTAACGGGTGGCTGGCGTGCGGCAGAATTTATGACCCTAAAGCAGTTGGCCCCGCAAGCCTCTGTACCAAAACCCGTTAATACCAAAGACAAACTCACGCGGAAGCTTGCGTTCCTCGGGTGCTTAGAGAACGTGCGCGCGAGTTCTTCGTCCAGAGGGGGGTCAACTTGGCTCATATTTACACAGCACATCCAGGCGGTGGCAGCGGGGGGGATAGGTGGATTGAAATTTATCGGAAGCGGGGATCCAGTCGTTATGGTGAAACTCCGTTAACGACTGAAGAGCCGGGCAAGTTTCTACAGGAGCCGAATCCGGTCATCCGGATCGATCGGAGAAGCGAGGGGATGGTGGAGATTTTTCATTCGGGGTCTACAATGGAGCCTCGAAACTCGATGTCGTAAGTTCACACTAGAGAATCGTCTCTGCTATGGTCTGTCCAACGATATGGGTCAGTAAAAATGACCAAAACGTTCACGTGCTAAGCCCTGCTGTTGGGTGGCAACTATCTCATTCCTTCTACGTAATGTCCCACTTAAATGATTATCACCTTCCTTTGTTTATATTTACTGACTCGGCTCGTTGGATAAGATGTAGTGCATAATACTGTATTAATTTCGGGGAATAAGCACAACAAAATCCTGAATTTTGTTCTTTCTTTAGCACGTTGACTGCCACAGTGGAAAGTGCCGTACGTAGCCAGACATACTGTATTCCATTTTTTAAGGCATCAATCGTCGACAATACATGCGTGTCGTTAATAGAGGCAGTTGGTCTTTTGTTAAATTATATTGCGATATTAACTTTAGGCAAAAATTTGGTGATGGTACAGTAAAGCATCGATGAGTGTTCGAAGATTCCTCGGTAGTTCCTTGACTGTCCTACCCCCCCCCCCCCCCCCCTGTGGTGGAAAAGACGTCTGAATACACAGTCTCGAGGAACCCTCGAGCACTCACCGATGATTTAGTGTATTTAACTAATCCAGCCTCTTTGCTCTTGTGACAGTCAAAGTGTTAAAGTCTAATATTACTGTCCCGTGAAAGTAACTATCCGTAAGTGTTAGATTTCATACAACTTGACGTCAATTCACATGTATCGCGAACTGATCAGAATAACTGCGGCCTTTGAGAATTTTGACAAATAAAAGGAAAGTTTACTTGAGTCGAACGCGAGAAAACGCGTTTTTGGTCCCGCGAGAAATTTGCAGCTCGTTTATTTTTTCCGGTGGGGGAACCGCGAGATGTGAAAGTTACAGTTTAATTTCGAGTGGTAGGTGTAAAACGCCGAACTTCCGGTCGCAGGAAGTTTAGGGGCTTCGCGGTAATCCCTGCCACTCCAGTGTTGGATTTAATGTCAAGAGGGGTTGAATTGCCCGGTCGCCTCTGCTCCAGGACCTTTTAATGAATTCGGCGTACGCGAAATACCGACACCATTTATTTCCAGATGAATCGGTACCAAAGCTGGGGGAAAATTAATTTTCCGGAGAAATTCCGCCTCCGTTAAGATTCGTGGTGCATCGAAAATACTGGCACCGTACGATAGGTTGATTGACAATCAAAGCTTGAGGGTACAACGAAAAAGGATCATTTCGTGGAAGCAACGACTTTGTTCACGCCAAGTAGTACAGGCACGTAATTACGTGTGCAAAACGTGTATTTCATAATTTTGCAATTTTTGGTATCGTGTGTTCTCGTGCACAGCGAAGAAACGGTAAAGCCAGCCGATAAAAGTAAACTGGATTAATTTATCGTTGAACGTGTAATCAAGTAAATTACACATTTGTATCTCATCGTTCCGGCTATAATTAAATTCCGGGGAGAATTGCCCAGAAGGGAGAGCTAAAATTCAATGGGAATTGGAACCACACGACATCGGTGAGTCCCGTTTCGCTCGTTAATAACTCAAAAGAATCGGCCACGTTCGATTATATAATAAATTTAATCGTTTCGCCAACCAAACGGAACGCCGTATAAATCGTTTGCCCGCGCTACTTACCACTCACGAATTCCATCTGTCCTGGCTCGACCCTCCTTTATTCGATTCCGAAGGGGGGGGGTGGAGGGAATTAATTATTCCAACATTACGTTTATTATGCACGAACCGCTGGGCATAGAAATGTTTATTTATACTGTTACAGAAATCGCTTTCAAACGGTCATTCTGATGGTGGTCCTCCATTATGCAGCCGCAATCACGGATTGAAAACGCGAATGTGACTTGCTTCCGGTCGGGTATTATTGGCTGGGCTTCATTTCAAGAGATTAAATATTTCAGAAGTTCATCGGGTCGACGGCAATTGCGTCCGACTAATTAGCGAATCACGAACTGATCAATAGACTTTGGCGGAAGTGAAAACAGCTTTGCGAGTGCTTTTGCACTAGGATAAATACTTGTAAAAGAGACTGAATGTAGGATGTGCGAAATTCTAGGAGGTAGACTGGAATAGTTTTTAGTCTTGCAAAAAAGAATATCATTGCCATCGTGAAAGTATTAATTGGTCAGGCTTTGATCAGCCGAAAATAATAGGTCTTGAAGTTATCAAACGCGATGTTAACCGTCTTCTAGTAAGGCCCGTGTCGTATGGAACCCAAGTTACAGATTCTCTGGTGCTCTCTCCACTCTGTTTTTTATTATTCTTTTATTAATCTTGTTTGAAAACATTTTTTATTATTTAGTAAGTATTTAATTCTTACATGTTTATATATTATATAATTCAATTGTTATGCCTTATTATATAAACAAACAAGAAGACAAATTCAAGATAACCTTTTATTGCCGTTCAGAAAATAACAAGAAAGAGCTCTGGTCGGATCCAGTACGATCTTAAAACCCACCTTACCATTCGAGGGTTAAGTAGTCTGACCTACAAAAAAACAAGGTGGAATCAACAAACTCTGACTATTGCAACACATATATCACTAGCAATCATTTCCACTTTAAACGATTAAGTAGAATAAGCCTTGTCCTTGCTCAGACTTGGAAAAACTGGATGCTGAACAAGCAAGAAACCCGAGGGTCTATTCCCTCCATATCAGTGAAACCAACCTAGCTTTAAAAGTCAAGTAGAACTAGGTCCGTATCTTATCAGACAAGTAGAATAAACCGACTTTAAGTCGACCGACGGTCTCTGCGCAGACATACAATCCTGAATACGAGCCTACAAATAACGCAAACCAATAATACAGACTCATGGTCAACCATAAGTATGTTCGCATAACTTCCAAGAATATCGTATCCCATTTTTATCAACCACCCCCCGTACAAAACAAACTTACTACCCTCGAACTACTTGCCCGAAACACCGGTGTAACTTTCCAAGAATAATTATCGATTTCCGCCGGGGCAAGCTGCGCCACGCTCGAGCGGGGAATACTAAAATCGCCGATAACTTCTGGAACACCCACTGCATGAATGGGGCCGGCTCGATAGCGGGCGGCGGCATTGTTTCCGAATTCCCATTATAAGCGCGTTCCGATTCTAGTGAGTGGCCGGCTCCCTTTGTCGTCGGGCGCCGCGCCGTACCGAACTTTCGAGCGTAGCTTTTCGTCCCGTCCCGTCGCCACGATGATACCGGAGCGTACGCGAGGGGTGGTTCGTACATTACTCGCTACTGCTAGGAATATTCAGTAAACCTTCGATGAGTGTTCCAAAGATCCTTGACACTGAACATTAAATATTTCATAAACTAATGGCCATATGCTCCTAACCAAATACCATTGACTTCAGAATTCCAATCTCTATCACTGTGCTAAACCTCGTTAAAAAGCCAGTGTTACACCTGGGGACCACTGCTTGTCAGTATTGAGGAGCGTTCAAACACTAATCGATAATTTACTGTACTCATGAGCACATTAAAAACGTACACAATAGAGAGAGTCGATTACATTTAAACAATTTTTTTAACTGGCGTTCAACCACATCCGGTTCTAATTGTCTCGAGGAGTTCGTGAGGGCTGAAGACGTTGCAGAAGGGCACAGAATAATCAGATCGAGGGTGAATCGCAACGGAACGCGGTGTTACGAGACGTCGTAAAGGGACGTAGAAGTTACGAGCAAGGCTCGTGGAACGGTCCGTGGGCCTCGAAGGAAATTAGAACGGACTACTGGAACGGCGTCAAAATAGCTTCCACGGCTACTAGATCGCAGCGTCCGTTCTCGAAGAAGCCCTTATCCCTTACCCCCGGAGCACCGCGGAAATAAACGCACTCGCCGCAATTTGCAGTAACGCCGATGCATAAATGCCGTCTATCGTGGGTCGTTCAAGAGTTACGACTGCGCACAGTGAGCTGTACAATTTATCTGAGATGTACACTCGCGCTCGGGACACCCGTTAGCATCTTTATGTCAACGGGCGGAATAAGTACGGTTGTTTATGATTCTCCCGGAGAAAGCACCGATTTTGTTCGCATCATGGAAAGTATTATTCTCATAGGGAAGGTGTAGTTCGGTGAGATAGGGAATACGCGAAGAAGGTAATAACGTAGTAAATCCAACGGCTGATCGATACAGTCAGGCCTAAGTCAATCTGGCCCTTTGGAAGAACTTTACCACTACTAACATCTTCGTTTTCTTTGTGAGATTTTTGTAATGTATTCTATCTAGACTTGATTTAGAAGGAACCTAAAAACCTAAATGTAATCGAGATGAAATCCAGGCTTACAAGGGCTGATGAATAAAGTTAATCTTTTAATAATATTTTCGTAGGATCACCATGAAAGTAATCTCCTTTTGCCCTTATGCATTTTCAAAATCTTTTATTTCCAGTTGTCAACAGTGGCTTGGATGCGAGTGCCGTAATCAGGTCTAGCTCCTTTTGCAATTTCTTAATTATTCTCTCTCACGTGGCGAAACGTCGTCCTTTTAGCATCCTTAACGTTCAAGGCGAGAGAAGAAGATGGAAATTTCTTAAAATTAATCATGACTGGTAACGAAAAATGGGTCTGTTGTTACGATGTAGAGACGAAGCAGCAATTAAGCCAGCTGGTTTCACATTTCAGCAAGAGATGCGTGCTTCCTTCGGACGTGGCTCACCATTCTTCATCCGCTAGCTCAATTGCTGCTTCATTTCCACATCGTAACAATGGCCCCATATTTCTTCCCACGTTATGACTAATTTTAAGAAATTTTCACCTTCTTCCCTCCCCTTAAACGAGTGCCAAAAATGCAGATGTTTCGCCACGAGAGAAAATAACAAACAAACAGCGCTGGGTGTGTGAGGTGTATAAGGGCAAAATGGGATTACCTTCGTGGTGATCATACGAAAACGTTGTTAAGATTAATAACAAATGATTTATGTACACCAAATCGCCAACTTTTTGCACAGACCTACGTCCATTCGATCCTTGTCGCGTCAACTTGTCAATGATATTACCTACTTCATTACCCAAGATTTATGACACGTCGCCAGGAAGTTCCGCGACGTCCTTTCACATCGGCCCGCGCAATAAATCTACGGCGATCGAGATCCTAACACCGACGTGTAGTCCCCCTCAGAACTCGACAGACAATCCGTAACGCATGCCACTGTCGGCGGCGAGCACGGAGAGATGTCAGTGTCGGGACTCTGGATGCAGTCGGCCGTGCCCGAATGTTACCGGGCTGACCGCGCCAAGCCAGGAAGGAACTATCGATCGATTCCTGCCCACTTACTTCCGGTGTCCCGGGGACGGCGCTTCCGAACGTGCCCCCGACGCGGATGTACAGTGTGAAATGCGGCCCCCGTCGAGAACGGACACTTGGATTTCACGGGACCGGAATCACACTGTCGCTTAGGCAAATGCAACGGGATCTCTCCGGAGAGATGATATCCCACCATTTTGCCTCGCCGGTCTGGCTTCCTTTTTTCCGGCTGTTGCGGAAAATTGAATGAACTCATGGCCAGTTGGGTTGTTGAATTAAAATTCTTGTTCTGTAGCGGTGCTTTAGAATCCTGGAGCTTTCAAAGTGTCAGAGAATTGAAGCGATGAAGTGAATATTTTGTAGATTACAAGTACTTGATCATCGAGGAGATTTAGTAGAGACCATTTCAGGTTGGCGGTTGTTAGAGATTGCTTTTGTATTTTTTCAACTGGTGTTCGTATCTTTAGATTCATTATTTCTTGACTCGCTCGGTCCTTAAGTATTGATGTAAATAGATTGGACTTTATTTTGCACTACTTTTTACTCGTCGACGTGCCAGATGAACTTGTACCATCTGGAAAAAATGATAATTGAGAAAAACTAGGTGGAAAAGAGGAGATGTATCACCCTTTTTCACGGCAATCACCATGATATCCCACGAGATGTGTCATAATTTCAGGGAATATATCAAGCCCGCGATGCTTTTAACGAGCACTTTCGCCCCGAGACAGTCGCAATTTCTTGTCCCGCGGACGAAGAATCGAGAGTGTCAGCCGGAAAGAATGGGATGTCACTGTTCTTTATAGATGGCCGATTATTACGTCACCGGGGGGGGGGTTTTATCCGAGAGGAAATTGGTCGGACAGTATAAAACTGTTCGGCACATAATTCATATCCCTTTCTTCCGGTTTTAAAATCCCGGCAAATAATTCACTTTTCGCAGTTTTGTTCGTCGTAATTTATAGTCACGTTTAAACGGTCAAACTTATCTTTCAATTCTCCGAATCAAGATTCTCCTTCGATTTGTCGAGTCTCGTTCGACTACTTGCATTCCAAGCCACCTTCAGTCTTTCATTATAACGAATAAATGCAATTTCGTGAATTAAAAATTCCATTAAAACCACACATTTATTAAAACTTTCACGCTCCTAACAATATCCTAGTTTCCTATTTTATGTTCACATATCGAGGGAGATCAAGTATATCCAGTTAATTTTCTAAACTTTCCACTCAAGATTTCTTTCAAATGGGATCAAAATATCTTCACTTAATTTCCTAAATTTTCGAATAAAAAATTTCTTTCGACCAACAAGTGTCGTTAAAATGTTAACGTGAACGATGATCAAGGGAATTAAGTTCGCCCCGATCGCAACCGACGCAACGGTTCGGATCTCCCAGAAAATAAGCAGCACGAAGAGTCTTTTCCGTTCTCGTTGAAACGGGAAGCCAGGCGCTCGCTTCCGCGTCGTTTCGCACAAGGTTAACCGGAAGGGGAAACAATACCGCGAAGGATATTCACCGGGCGAAAGTTATTCGCACTTCCGACAGTCCGTGCCACTTCCACCGAATATCTTTCGCCGTACTCCGTCGGCATCGTTTCGCGATACCAATCTCTCGTAACTGCTGGTAGTTGTTTGGCTGCACAATCCTATTTGCCAAGCAATCTGCCACCGCCGGCAGTTCGTGTAATCCCTGGAGGGCGGAGGGGAGGGGCGCTCAGTTGCGGTAATACGACCGGAACCGACCCCGAAAACCATCGCCGATTTTCAGGGTCGTGGCTCATTTCAAAGCTGTCACGCATTCGTCCCCGATACGGACATGGATCCCTTTCGATTCTTTACGCTGTCGTCGCGACACTTTAAAACCCACTAGACATGAAAATGAAAACAGTGAAAAATTGTACTCATTGAATTTGGGGCACCGCAGAATTATAAGATCATCGTTTCTATTATATATTTCCATTGATAGTTAACCCTCCGTAGACAAACATACTTCCTTTTCACAGTCAGTAGGCAAATTCGATCGTTTATGCTTAAAGCCTAATTTTCTTCCTTTTTCAAGCTTTCTAAAAATCTGAAAAAATTTTGGGGTACTTACCGAAGTCTCTGTTACATTACAAGATCGTTTGTTAAGTGGAATGATTAAAGCATTTTCAAATAAAAATCATAATTCGCCGGGGGAGTCCGGGAAAAATGGAATTTTGCTTGGGTCGTCAGTGACTTACATTCCCTACAGGGGTTTAAGATATGAAGTTCAAAGGTGGTGTATCATTATGTTTGATTTTCCTTTGAATATTTATCTGACAATTAGTTTCTTTACCGTGTTGTAAATTATGTCACCGTGCGAATCAAAGAACATCTTCAAGAGTTCATAGCTCGTTTTAAATCTCACGGCAAAAAAGCGGTGAAAGCTTGGCTAATTCATGGTGCGGCAGGAATCAATATCGACACGTCGTCTTTCGATAAAGCGTTTATCGAGCGAGCGAACGATTTTTCGGACGCGCAACCGCTTTGCCGGGAATAAACGAATCGGTCCCCGGGGGAGGAATCAGTGGTTCTATTTCCAATAGCAGCCGCCGCGCCATCGGTCGCACTTAATCTGCATTTCCTGCAGTCAGTCGACCAAGAAGTAGCCTCGATATTTTATTTGGTCGTCGTGGGGGGATTTAATCAATGAGCCGAGCGAGAAACCGCCCCCTCCCCCTCACCGAATCCACAGCGCCGCCACTCCACGTAACATTGTTACGGAATCTAACGAGTTTTTCCTATCTCGAGCTTCCTTTACCCCTGGGGAGGCAACCTGAATCCTCTAAAATATGCGCATCAATTACCAAACTGGTCGAAGAAACGACGCCGGAAAGTACAGACAGGATGCTGCTTTACTTATACTAAAATAGAATTTCGAAAAGATTATGTTCTGTGTAAATTACAGTAAATAATATTTTTTAATACTTTCATCACAGAGAATCAGGCTGTTAATAAAAATGTGTGACATTTTTACAGGGTGGATTCTACGCTCCAGACTATAACGGAAATAAAAAATGATGAAATTGTACTCGAGGCTTCGTTTTCGATTTATCAATTGTTAAAGATACGAGCAAAATACGTGTGACATGATGGATTCTACTATTTACAACAGTCGATTCGATCGATGGCCTAGCTAAATTTAGATGAACAGACAATCAAATAGAATTCTACCAACACGTGAAACAATTGAAAATCTCTCAAGTAGAATCACCAGCCCTGTTGGACGTATTTTGCGCATATTTCGCCGGTATTTTCAACAATTAATATCTCGGAAACGAAGCCTCGAACACTACTCTGTCACTCTTGATTTTCCTCTTAGTTTTGCATGTAGGATTCACCCTACGAACCTGAGCAACATTTTTATTAACACCCTTATTCTGTTGAATTGCACATGTCTTTGGTTATCATCGTCTCTTATTTTTAATATAGTAGTAAATTGGTAAAGAGAAGGTACAAAATGAAAGAAAGAGATTTAGAGAAGGAAGGCAGGGATAGAAGAAGATTGGTAGAATAAGAAATGGGATATGTTTGAAGAATGGAAGGTTGAGTGACCAATCTAATAGAAATTATAAACCAAATCCATTTCTTGGCCTTGAGGCCGGAATTATTTAAAAAGCAACCTGTATTTTACGTGTCTGACTAGGAACAGACCTCATTCTACTTGCACAATTGATAACAAACTTCCCTATATCTTGCCTGACCAAAGACAATCCTAATCCCCTTACTCGGCTAGATTTTATATTTCGCGTGTCTAAACAGGGATCGTACTATTATACTTATCGAATGAAAAATCGTTCAGATTCACGTCTCCTCGATCACAAAGGAAGTAAACTACTTCTGCAATCTAAATGGAGCTTTGTGGCTATTCTGGTCATGAGGATAAACGAATGGACATGTCAAAGATCGGGCGAGATTTCCGAAAAATAAAGTATCTCGCGCTGCGTACACGTACCGGCACTGATTAGTGGTCTACCATCCACGTCGTTTTTGCCGTCATTGCAATAAAATGCTCGAGTAAACGGCGGCCGATAGTCGTGTGACGAGGGTGAAATCGCGTATCGATCGTGTTCACCGGCAAGGACCAATGGGCGGGTATATATATATATATATATTTAAATAACACCGTATTTTTGCTAGCGAACGGGAAGGTTCAAAGTAATCCGGACTCTGTGTATACGTACGCGGACTAATTGTCGTAATTAGATCCGCGCCGATTGCGTCAGGAACGCAATTAAAATCTCGTTTGTGGAAATCTGCGTGGCCCCGTGTAAGCGACAATGCTCTATAATAGCCGTTGCTCTTTTTATGAGGATGAACGAAAAAAAGACCGTGTATTGATACAATAAATTGTTATCAAGTTGTTTACGAATAACGTCCGTTTAGCGAGTTGGCTTTGGAACCTCGCCAAACATCGCCGGTCTGTTAGTTTGATTATTAGAAGGAACTTAGATCTCCGGAGCTTTGAAGCCTTCATATTTCAGAACTTTCGTCTTCAATACTTCAGAAAGACGGAGTTTAGGAACTGTACGGAAGTTTGAGGCTCTGGAAGCGCATGTTAGTTATTTAGAACTTTGATCCGAGGATCACAGAGCCCTTGAATCCTGAAACTCTGGGTTCCGTAAACCCTAGAATCCTATCATTTTGGATTCTTTATATTACGTAACAAGAAATTCCTTTCAAAGTGGAGTATTTTGGATTATTCGATGTCTAGAATTCATCGAACAAAACCTTGGGCTTTCGAATTCTCGGATCTGTGGAATTGAAAACTTTCCGTCCTCTTCGATTCTTAAACTCCTTTCTTTTTATATCCTTATTTCCTCGGACTTCTGAAATTATTGAACGTTAGCTCTTTCGACTCTCGAATCTCTGAATCCTTAGATCTTTAAATTTATAGTACTTCGAAACTTCTAACCAGCCGAAGTTTAATCATTAAACTTCCACGTGAAAAATAATTTTTCCCTTGAAACGCGTTTTCAAGTGATCTATTTTATCCTCCGTCGGCGAACAGTGAACCGTATTTTTACATATTATCAAGCACTGTTCTCAGAATGCACAACTCGCGGAATTTGCGTGCCAGCACGTCGCGTGCGTGTCGAGATGGTCTCGGAAGATGCAACGTGAACGACACTTAATAAAGGTAACGAGATCGATTCAATGGAATGAAGGGGCAAGAAATTTCGTCGAATAGAATGGCATTCGGTCTGTGCACGATCGAGCTGTCCTGGCGTCACGAAACGCTCCGGACAAATTAATTATAATTAGATTCCGTCGATCGCTCGGACGGACGCAACTTGGCTGAGAAAAAAAGCCTTGGAAACCTCTTCGTTTTGATTAACCATTAAAAACGTGACCGTGTATACTCGACAGCCGTGATAGTGGCCGAAGGAATTTCGATCATCGACGAATTGATATTTCTTCAGCTGGATTTATGGTAACAGACAGATCTCAATTAAATTAATATGATCGTTCTCCTGTTAGTTACGAGTCGAAGCTGTTGACATATTTATTTAAAGGGCATGTAATAAATTTGATAGTACTAGATTAAATTTAAATTGCAATTTAATCGTCGAGTCTCACAAATTGATTCACTAGCGACAACATTCGAGAATACAGTTTCACTTCTCTGCTTGTTTCATTGAAAAACTTTATGTACAATTCCCTCTGATAGAGTTAAATTTCCGAAATACATTAAACGAGCAATAAATTGGTAATTAAACGTTATTAATTTAAGCATAGAATGTTTAACAATTCGATAAAGTTCATAAATTTGGATATAATCGATTCATTAATTTTGGATATAATTGATCGTCTAGACTTGAACCGATACCTTCCATTATATACACGAAACGCTACTTAAGGGATACACGATCCTAACAATCACACAGACGCCTAAATGAACTCGAGATGTTGCGAGCACCCTAAAAGGTTCTTCCCCTTTTTACGGCCCCCTCTGCACGCACAGCGGTTTCATTGCGCACGAAACACACAGAATCTATCTTCACTTTAACAAGGCAGAATGGACTCGGTCGTGTGACGTGGCACCCAGGCACGTCCGGTGGGTGACAAAGGAGGAATAAAAGAGCAAGTGACGTGTAGAAGGTGGAGAACAAGTTGGACATAATGTACAGGGTGTTCCTAACAGAATGATTAGAATACCTTGAGGAACTACAGACAATCATTTCGAACGGTGACTAATAGCAATTAATATTAATCTTCTACACAGGACGATCTATAGGAATTGAATACTTACAATCCTCTAATGAGGTGATATTAATCCTACTAGTAAGAAATTACTACTGACCTTTCGAATTTAAAAAATCTCTATTGAGTAAATAAAATCGTAAGACATTGGTTAATAAATTGTATTTTTAAGCCTACAGAAAATATTATTTACTGTAGATCGTTTCTAGTCAATCATCATGTGTAACCTCCATCAGTACTATTGATGAATGATCCGATCTTATTTATCTGGTACTGCATCCGAGACAGGTGGCGATGTCTCTTCTTAGACAAGAACATTTTTCTCCAGCCAATAGCGTTCTCCGGAACGTCCGACGATAATCGTACCACTTTATACGAGTCACCCTGTATCCATTCTTCGCGCGAAAACTTCCACGCAAGCTATTATTTTTATGCAACGGAGGATGAATAATGCTTAAAGAGCCACATCCACCTCGTTCTGGCTTCGCGACTCGACAGCTCGTCCTTCTTTCCCATCCATCGCGCCTCTTGGCCAGTTCTCGCGAGGAAATTTCCATTATTATACAGCTTGACCGTGTCTCAATTAATTCATCGTAGTAAACCGAGCAGAAGGCTGATTCTCTGCTGCTCGATTAAACGGATTAAAGTACCGTCGATGCTCGAATGAATTATTAATCTGTTTTCGTTAGTCTACAGACAGGTTATACTTTCTCAATAAACATCGCACTCGAAAGGTGACGGATCTTCTCAACTCGACGAATTCCATGAATATGCTTTTCGAACCCCTCTTAAACGCGTGGACAATTAACAAACAGAGGTACATTTTTTTCCCCGAAACTTCCTGAGAATTTCGAAATGTTTTTTCGATTACGTGTCGATTGAATCCGCTTCGCCGGTGGATAATTGAACAATTCTGCGAAACTTCAACGCGCGTTAGAGCAGGTACCGTGCCAAACGGATAATCCAATTTAGTTGTTTGAACATCCATTGTTATTCCGCGTGATTGATTCGAGAGTAGTATCGTAGACTGACGTGTACGCAGCCGTTTTTTTTTTTTTTTTTAACAATCTTCAGCGATAGAATTGTTTACATAGCAGAGAAGAGTTAAACGGACAAATGAAATTGGATTGGACGACGTCAAAAAATCTCCCTGACCGTTGATCATTTTTTTCCCCCTCTCTTTCTCTCTCCCTCTGTTGATGATTCAAGCAACCGTGTGACACTCGTGTGCTCATTTAATGCGAGGAGCACCCTTTTGTATATTTTGATCGGTGATGCTGACGTTTATCGAAAAATCGTTCCCAGCAATGTGTCCACGGCAATTTACCCCCGGGGAATCGGATATTTTAATCCCCATTAGTCATGACCGGGGGTAGGACACCGATGATTTATCGACGCATACATTTTTCACCGTACCCTTTAATTAGCTCTGACCAATCGATGCGTCCACGTTTTAACGTATTTGGCGGCATTTCGGTCTGGCCTGTTCTCGACCAAGCTCTCTCGACTAATTACGCAATCGTTTCAGCCAGCGACGATGACCGGGGGGCTAAGCGATCAATTTGTCACGCGGAACGACCGATTGTGTAACGCTACGCGAAAAGATTTCATAACCGTCCACCGATAGTGGTTTCGTGGTGACCCGACCTGAATGGGACGAATTTTCTTCTTCGCCAATTCGATCAACAGAGTAAGAATTTCGTGAAAATAATTATGCAGTATTTTTTCTGTCGAACAGGTTTAATCCACCTGTCAGAACAGATACGATGCAATTCTACTCTCTTTGGAGCTAAATGAATAGTTACCTTGTCATGCATGTTACGACGTAACGTATTCATCTAATGGCAGGTTTGTACTACTGTCTGTGTAGACAGGCCCGTATTCTACTGTCTGACCAGTGGCGGACCCTATTCTACTCGTCAAACTATGACTCCATTGTGAGTACATCGCTATGATTATCTTACCAGGAACGATTTAATGTCACTCCCCTCGTCGAAAAATATTGTAGTCCACTGTCTGGTTAGTAACAAACTTTAAATAACAAAGCTAAGTAAGTTAAGTAACAAACCTAAGAACATATGAAATATTCTACTTGTTCGAGTAACAATAAGAGTCCTCAATCCAGTGCTTGGTAAAGAAGAACCCCTATCACTAGTCTGACCAGAAATTTATCTTATCTACATCAATCCAATGCCACTTAAAACTCGCTACTGCCATTATTCTTAACCCACTGACGATCGTTCTCGCTACACGTTAACTAGCCCAAGACATCATGGGTTATGGTAACTAGATTATTTCTAACTGTATTATGTTTACCAATAAACAATTCACTATAGTCCCACTATGGTGGCGTTATATTTTATTACACTCAAAAATCCATTTTGTTGCTCGCAGCTCCGATCACGACCGAAACTTCCATGGATTTCGAACGCATCGGTCCCGGACAATCGATAAACCGTAAGCTCGCGCGAAGTGCACACGGAAGAACTTTATCGTTGACACGATACTCTTGCGCAACTCGCCACGCTAATAATCCGCCCGCGCCACGGAAAGTTCGGGCGTATTCCGCGCGTCTCCACGGCGAGCACCATAAAGGAAGCTCGCGCGACAGGAAACTTTCCGGGCGGACGAGGACCGATATCAATTTGCTTAACGATAAGGGGAGTTTTCGACTCGAGATCCAGGGGGTTGGGATAGTTCGGGAGTCATCTCACGGCACGCGTCGTTTCGACCTTATTTCGCGGTGCAACATTATGCACAACCGTAAGCATCGAATCGCAAGCTGCTGACAATTCGCTATACGCTTGGTTTTTCTTTTATCGAGAGAACCAGGGACGAGGAAGGAACGTCAGGGTTTTCATGCTCTCGCCTCGAACCAGATATTTTATCATTTTTCGTTTTATTCGCGCAGCCAACCGGCTTGAACTTACGCGCCTCCGGTATATCCATGGGAAATCGGGAACACGGCTCTGTGAAGCAAATGCGTGGCTGAGCTGTACGATAAACTTTTACGGTATACAGAGCGAGGATCTACGCGAGGAGTTATATTCCTCGTTTGATCGGAGGAGAAAGGATAACGACGATAGACCTTGAATGGTTCGGCGAGATCTAATTTTAGCGACAGTGATCTGTCGAGTGCTTGATGATAGTGAATAGATTGAGGTTTATATTATGGGAAAAAATATGTCCATTAGAGGAATGTATTTAAAGTTCAAAGTAATAGTCATTGGTGTACAAATTCATTCGTGGCCTTCTTTTCATTGATTTGTTGTTTATTTATAGAAAATTAAACTTGAATCTTGTCTTCAAAATATTCCCTATCACTTTTTATACATTTACTCCATTTCTTGGGCAGTTGAGGAATCCAATAATCAATTTTAGAGGTCACGAATTAATTTATACACCTAAGATAAACGACGTAAATCACAAGTTCAAACAACACTGCGGAAATTAAAGGTACTACATTTGACGATAGAGCAGTGTTTCACATTTGTCACCTCGTCGGCAACAGTTTCACCAACAGCTGTCAATGTTAAACATTTTCGGAACTTGGTTTACTATTACGCCTGGGGAGCATCGATGATATTTCAGATAAAATCGATGATAAAATGTTGGAAAACACTGCGCTAGACAATCGCTTTTTTACGTTTATTTTCAATATCACGCTAGACTGAATTCTCACAATATTTTTTTATTCTAATTCATTATCATTACTGTAAGTTTAATCAGGTGGGTCAGTAGTCAATCAGCAAATAAAAATTGATCAGTGTAACTGAAAGTGTTCAAAGGCTCCATCAGTCTGGACGATTATGAAACGTGACGTGAAATTAACATATCAGACATGCTGATCCAAATAGAGTAGTACTATAGCAAACTAGACATAGTAGTTGAATATCCTGGTGTTCGACTTCGGACCATCCTATACATCACCTACATACAAGTTCGACACTATTCCCCATTTAGGAGAAATTGGTCGATTGAGAGCAGCATCAAAGAGCGACATCCGACTGTAGCATCGTTTAACATGGGACTCGGCTTCATTATATATTACGTAGCAGCAAATGGTTAACATGTAACTAGATAATACTGTAAATAGGATATTAAGTACCTGTAATGTCTTGGGCAAATACAGTGCCAGGTGGCCTATAATCTACAGTATCTACCACCTACAGGGACAGAAGCTTGTATGCTCCTCCACACAGACATTGACCACGCTATCACATGTGTGTGTGGGTATATGTGAGTATGTTCACACGCATAACCACAAACGTAATTCATGCACACGCGTATTCACATGGAGACGCCAGGACCGCGCGTGATTTATCGTCTTACGTGACCGAGCGGACTCTCGGTCCGCTTCTATCATTGGTTTTCCCTCGACCTCAGACCACGTTTTCCACGGTGGTGTCCCGGTCAGGAGAGAAGAAAAAAAAAATGATTTTAACAACCCTGAAAAATATCTTTTCCGCAGAAACGACGGAAAACATTCTTCCTCTTGAAATATCGATACGGTGGTGTATAAATCATGAAAGTGATCCACGCGATAATCAGACTTCGTGAGAACGTCGATGAATTTTCTAAAGAATTATCAATCGATTTAAATTGAATTCGTTTCCGATGATCCCCGGGAAATTCTTTCGAGGATTGTAAAGATTCTGTCGGTGACGGAGGGAATACAAGAAGAATAGTTTTTCCCCCGTCTGTTCGCCACGTAGCAATTTCTCAAAGGAAGTCGTTGAAACTCCCAGCACAACCGCGGCGATAGCGAAAGGCAATACAGGGGATTCAGAAACTCATACGGGGCAAGTTGTTAGTTTCAGTTGTTATCAATAGCTGGGTTCCCGCCGGAGAAAAATAACGTTTTCCGTATGCATTGCGCGGTATCCCGGGGATGCGAACCAACGGCACAGCCACGAGAATGAATATATACATGTTGCCGCCGGAAACTTTGGAATTCGTAGCTGGGAAAGACGGTCTCCGGGGAGGGATGGTCTACCTGTGGATGATGAATAACCAAGTAAGACGATCTTTGACGGTTCGTTAACTTCATCCGCACCTTTGGAAATTTCACGTATCGCTTTTCCAATTAATTGAAGTTTCAATCGCTCTATTCGATTACAATTAACGGGAATATCGAACTAAAGAATAGACTCATAGAATGTAATCAAGCTTCTATACGTTGCATCATATATGCATTTTTTAATAAAGAATCAGTTGCAAAAAAAGTCCATTACTTTTTCAAAAGAAATTCCAAAATTTCCCTGTTTTTGGCTCGCTGAGTAGGAATGATCCCTTAATTAACCAACGAGCAGTGGAAAGTCGCTTATCGTTAGTAAACCACAACAGTAAGTCTATGAACTAATCAAAATAAAGACGACTTGTTGCAGGTTATCCGTGAACGGTAATATCCATTTAACGTTCAGTATCGTCGTGTTCTACAGTTCACCTAGTCAGTCCACGTGGCGATCAGGATTCAGTGAAACCCCTTCGGAAGCGGAAGCAAGTAAGAGTAAAACATCGATGGGTCCTTTTACTCTTCTTTCTGGCCCCGTCAGCCCATCGTGACTGGCATCCGTATCGTATCACCTCACGACGTTCCATGAGTGTCGTATTTTAACAACTTCCCTCTCGCCCAAGTACACGTCACCCCCCACCCCGAACTTCATTTACGCGAAACGTCAAATAAACCGGCAGATCTCGTAGGGGTATTTTCGTATATATTCTTTTTTTTTTTACCCCTTGACGTGGCCGTGGAGCCCCCGTGAATCAACCGAGAGATTCTGGCCACGTTTTACAGCTTCACTTTTACACCTCCCTGTTCCACCACCCACACAGTCTTCCTCCTCCAGGGGCTTTTTTTTCTCTCGGTTGCCTTCCAGCGGCCTGAAATTCCGAAGTCCTGTGCTGCTCGCCGCCACCGCTGACTTTTCATTTAGAATTTAATGTTTCAGCTGGTTCGCCCCGGTCTTCGCCGTCCTCCCTGTTCACCGAGGAGCTACGTGGCTCCTCGAGGAAAACGAGGTCGTGGTATAAAAGATATTGTAGAAGAACAAAAGGGAACGGTGGAGAAGGGGTAGAGGGAGGCGGCGTAGAATGCTGGGCCGGAAAGAGCCGTTGAGAAAGTTTTTATCGGACCGGGGGGGCGGCTGAAGACTTCGCTCGTGATCGATTCTCACGATCGACCAAGTGCCTGCTCCACCCCCCATAGACCACTTCCGCGGTTGCTGTTGCGTTGGTTTAATAGCCGGAGAGTTTGTCGATTTAATTCCGTCGTTTAAACTATGGATTTCGATCGTAAGTACGAAGCACATTCGATTAATAAATACTTAAGAGAAAATGGCACGATAAACACAGGCAATGGGAGGAAATTCGGATTGATATGGACTTGGACCTCAGTTTTGTAATTGGAATCGGTGGTCATTCACTGTAAACCAATGTATAATATTAATCATCGTTTTTCCAATGCTATTATGGCTTCATAAACTTTCTCGATGTAAATCTTAATCTCGTCTCTTCAGAAATGGTCTTGGGTTTGCGAAATTTGTCAGGAAATTGTTACTGATTTGCGTGTTTCTCCACCCTCGTCATTATTTCGTACATATAGCTGGACCATCGCCATATCTCTACGGAAAGAAAATTTCCCCGACTGTCGATCTAATATGTACTTAAACACGAGGACAAGTCCCTTGGAGCAACCATGTTCTGGAAGTTGCTGAAACATCGATTAGTAATTAGTTTGTCATGGGTGGAGGACGGAGGAGGTGTATAATTATATCGATTGCCGTCAATTCACCTCGCACCGAGGTACACGTATTGGAACATGATTAGATACTGAATCGATACAATAATAATTGGCTGGCGCTGGTACAATGGAATTGTTGGTGCACCCCGGAGGTATACATACCTACATAGAAATTTTGGTGGCCTGCCTTAATGGCGAGGATACACACTTATCTGCTCTCGCCGAATGCGATAAAGGAACGCCAATAACCGTAGCTTTTATTTACCGGAAGTGGGTATCCTCGACGAGCCGCGTTTCAAAGCGGTAGAATGTTTCTGACACGGTTTCGAGGACATTCTTTTTTGTTCGTGCCAGACAAATTCATTTTCACCGTTACGAGATATCGAGGAGCCATTGAATCGAAGGATTTTGTAATTGGTCGTTCCATTGATATAATTCCGTGTATCGGGATTTTTGTTGTTGGTGCGATAGGATCGATAAGTCAACAGCGTCCGGTGGCACTTCGCCCTCTTATCCGTCGTCGTAAACCAAGCTTAACCTGTCACTTCCTCCAATATCCGACATAAAGCCCGGGGAACCCGTCGAATGAATTGTGGCCTGATCCAACATCAATATTGATAAAGTACACAGCCGGGGGAAAAAAGTATCACTTTGCTGTTGCGGTAACACGTTCGCGGTATCGGGGACATCCTGTCCGATTAAATCTCCGATGTCCCCGCTTGTAATTGATAAGACTGTCCGAAGGCTATAGCTTTCAGACGACCATTCCGCGGAACGTCGATAATCATGGTGATAATTGAGTGAAATCTGTATCGTCGGAATGGTTTCACGATAAAACCAACGGCACCAAATGTAATACTAAAAGATAGCGATAGATTCTTCGTAGAATTATTAAAAAGTAAGACAAACGCTCGTATATAGAAAACCAGGTACAATACTGATTTCTATTTCGAAAATATCTGAAATTATAATCTACCTAGCACTAGGACTACCAACGACAAACACAAATCTTTTTCAATCGATCGATAAATATAGCAAACTTCTGAAAATTTACAAATTTATAAATTAACTAATTTCTTTAATGTCGTATCGTAATAAAGGTTACAAATGTTCTGAGAAAATGTATTGTGATAACATTTTAATCGTCGTTGTAAGAGTGTATTGACAAGTAATTTTGACTTGCTTGGTAGTTCTAGTGCTAGAGAACAGACTAGAAATTCTCGAATAATTTCCTCTCCTAAAATCGCGCCTCCAATCTCCGTTCCTCTCGCAAAAGCCCCTCGCCTCCTTGTTTCTTTTTTTTAATAACAAGTTTCATATCACTTTGTTACAGTGACGGACACACACGTTCAGGCCAGAATCCTTGCAGCCCCTTCAAAGGAGCTTTAACGGGCGCAGAGGCGGGCGCAACGCGAGTGAAGGGAGATCCACGGATTATATCTCATGTCTGACACGTCTGGCGATGCTGGATGGACGTTTAGAAAGCTTTATGAGTCGCGCGGTGCGCCGGTAAGTGAAGCGTTTATTTCTGCTTTAATCGCTCTCCGTTTGTCTCGGTGATAAACCACGAAGATGTTCGCGTCTTTTCCCACAGGCTTACATCGCCACCAGACGACAAGTGTCCATTTATTCCGAAACGAGCGAAATGAGTCGCGACGGTAAATTTCCACCGTGCCTCCCGGTCTTCCTCGTGATTCTTCGCTATCCCCGCCCAGCACCATCCCACTGGGACTGGTCTACTGGGCTGGAATGGCGGACAACCATAGAAAATTGCATTCCCTGCACGATTCCTTAAGACAGGACCGAATGGATTGTTCGAGCCCCATTATACCCCGAACACTAACTGTTTTCGAATTGTTTAATGTCTGTTTCCTGTAATTGTAAACTTTTCAGTCTCGGCAAACTTAAATTTAAGATCCATATGACTGAACCATTATCATCAGCTACTTGACAAACTTCTAGAATCTTGTCTATACGACATCTAACTTATCTTGATACTATTTCAATACGAAAGAGTTTAACTTAGTTTTGATTGAGTTTGAAAAGTAAGAGGTACACAATTCGACGTGTATGTATGTTCTTTCCAACGAATGAACCAATCGAGATGCAATATCCCGATTGCAAAAAATTTTCGATTTACTAGTTATTATAAACTATTGTTTCGATTCACAAATCATGTCGTTCCAAACAGTTCAAAGTAGTTCCCTTTCATGTTTTTTTTATGGGTACTGACTAACTAATGATAACGAAAACCAGTTTACGTTGGCCCATTGGCCCATTAGTATTGCTCCCAACACTGTAACGTACGAAATAAAAAGATTGTTTTTCATCAGCTCAAAGCTTTTTCATTTTTCCATTTACTCGAGGGTATCGAAATTTATATCATTTATGTACAAGAAGTAGTATATAGATATCACCAATGCACACACACACACACACACACAGGTTCGCGCAGTTGTTCATTCGAGCGGCATTAAGGTCTTCCATAACGAGTAAACTTAATTGAAGCGCAGTGGGCACCACGAGACGCCCCGTTGTCTGACTTATGCTGTACATTTCTACTTACACCGCGAGCACGGTTATCTATTGTCGCCGGCAACACGGAAACACATTTAGCCCGGTCTATTATCTACTCGCGCGAAGTTTCCCATTATTTATGCGTTTTACTACGAGGGAAGTTCGCCGTCGATGCAGTTAACAGTTGCTACAGTTTGCGGCCCCCGCGGCTGACTTATCCCCGTGCATTTCTACTGACTCCTTCCCACGATTATCCAGCGTCCCCGGCAAAGGGGCGGGCGTGTCAGAAACTATCTGTTCGCGTCCGCAGGAATGTCGTGCCGGTGTTATCCGAGGTGCTCTGCTCTAGCTAGCGTTTAATTAGATCGTCTTGTCAAATTCGTAATTCGGTAACAATCGAAATCACTGCTGTAATTGAAGATTAGGTGTACACAGTGTTCCCCAAATTGACTCACATTTCAGTTCCGTTCGATCTATACAGAATTTCACCCAGCAATTAGGATCTTCAGGACATTTTGTGGGTAAATGTGAAAAGTTACAGTTTGATCATATCAGATCTCGATAAATCTTATTAGCATGTTAGGCATAGGTAAATCACACAGTTTTTGTTTTGGTGTAGATTTAACAATTCTGTCGGTAATATACTGTGTGGGCTTCATAAATTAATCGATTCTGTTGACGACTTATTGTCTGGGTTTCAAAAAATTCACGCAAGTGTTAACCACCGAGGGACATTTTTATGAACATTATACGAACTACGAAGTTCCTCCGAAACGTAAACTTTCAATCTATCTCGTTTCTATTACGGGATATCTGATAGTAGTAAGAAAGTACCGAATTACCGATAACGAATCCGAGCCTCACAATTTCGCGAAGGTGGGGAGGAGATATGATAAGGGAAGTTTAAAGCAAAAGCTCCGGCGTCGCTTCATAAAGCCCTCGACTGTTTCTTCCCTTTTCAGTCGTACGGCATAAAAGCAAAGGGAGAAGGATGGGATGAGTTCTCCCGGCAAACGAAGGATTATTCTTCCTCCTTGATAAACCGCGGCCCTCGCGATGAGATTCGTTGCGTTTATTAAAACGAAGTTAAATCCCGTAAGGATCGCCGAGGAGAATCGAAAACAACCGGACAGTAAATTTACGTTATCTGCCTCGTCTTCTTGAAAATCCACTTGCCCGTTTTCCTTGGGTTCCGAGGGAGATCTCCTTTAGTTTGCAGAAGGAATCGGGGATAGGAAATTACGTCTGTAATATTACCAGTTGTAGGCAATTGGCCCTTATTCCGGGCTAAAGGATACCTTCGTTCGATCTCGAATGAAATCACAAATGTCGTAGGGAAGTATTCCGAGGGTGAATCGTCGTGAATTTTCATCTCCATTAGTGGAACAGTGCTCGTTAGTCTTTCAAAATTATATGAATTTAATTGGTACGATAATTGAAGTGTCAGTACAAATACAGAGAAAGATACTGACTGTATACACAGTATTCCGAAAGATAATGGATCCATTCCAGATAATGAGGATTTCTAACGTTGCCTGTATTTTCAACTTCCTCTGTTGGGATTACCCTTTGTACCGTGGTCACGATTTACTGGAAAATAATATACCCACGAGAGAGAATTCCTAGTAAATTATTATCAAACGCCCGTAAATTATTTCTCAGAATAATTCACCACAAGGTACCAGTATTCGATTGTTTCTCATTATTAACATTTAATAGCTTTAAATCGTATAATACTGATTAGAGGCTATTAAATATTATTCGAATTCTTCACGTTATATGTTTAAAACGTAATCTACCGTAATCGAGATTACATTTCAAAGATTTTCATCGGGCTTAAATGCTAGACTTTCATTTCCCCGTTTTATTCAGCCAAGAATCTGCTTCCAATTTATCCTCCTGTCGCAGGATTCCCGGGAGTATCCGAGGTAGAACCAAGAACGCGCTAATTTTCCGCCGAACCGAAGGCTTCCTCGCCCGCTGATCCCTGTAACGCGAAGTAAATAACGGAAATCGCCGGGAGGAAGGCGACCGTACGAACGAACGAACAAAAAACGAACCAGAAGTCACTCCTCGAGGTAATCTAATTTGCTGATGCGACTAGGAGACAGTAAATTGTCGGGAAAACGGCATCGATCCACGCGGGGAAAATTGGGAATAGGTTCGTCCAATCCGAAATCAAACTGTTCTGCGGCGAATCAAGATTAAAGAACGGGTTCCACGACTCTTTTATCCAGAAATAGAGTTCGCGGTGACGTCGTTTAGAGCAAAAGTATCTCTTCGAATTTCTTGGAGCGTAGACAGCGAATGGATCATCTGCATTCTCACAAATGCGGCTAAGGTTGACAAAGCAATAAATTTTTCGTTCACCTTTCAAGCTGAGACGAGATGGGATACTTCCATGCAATACGAAATAGAAAAATTTCTTGGTAGAAGAATATGTTTACTTGGAAAACGTGTAGAATATTCCAATATATTTATTCCTACATGAATACTTTGCTTCAAGAACTATACACTGGAAATTTATAAATAGACGTTACATCAAATGTTTCTGAATTACTGGTACAACCCGAATGGATGTGATTCTACCTAGAAAAATAAGTCGAAAATATTAGAATAAAATTTGCTCGTACAGTGCTTCGTTTTCGAGACAATCGAATTCAAAAATCTATGGAATGTGCGTCTGTTGATTATAGTCTGTTCCTACTTAAAATTAGTGACACGAATACATACGTGTGACATGAGTCTTGAAAATTCATTAACTTAGAAATGAAGCATCGTACGGAAAAATTTTATTCTATGTTCCCGACTTATTTTTGCATGTTGAATCGCATCCTTTCGGGTAATACCATCCGTTCGGAAACACCCCATAGATAACTGGAAGAAAGTTGTTATCCAGAGAAGCTGGATTATTCCTCGTGATCAGATACGGTTTCGTTTGTCGAAACAAACCACTGGAAAAACGTATAAACGTGTATTAACTATAAGCCGCGAGAAGACAGTTCTTCGAAGAAAGCCGACGAATTCGTATTTCCGTATCCCTGGGCGTGTCCACCAATAACAGCGTGGAACGCGTACGGAGAGAATATGGGGTCGCGTTAGAGGATTTCCTCGTGTTCGTGTTTCTTTCGCGGCGGATTCATGTGTTTCCCGTGGAGCCATAAGGCGTATTAATATTTAATAATAGAAAAGAAGAAAAGCTCCGGGTAAGATACGTTTTCTGAGACGCATGCATATTGAGCGTGCAAACAGCCACGAGGAGAAAAGAGATATACAAATAGGGGAGACGTGCTGGCGAGGGCGGGGTTGAAAATATGAACCTTTTACCTTACCGCAGAGGATAAAGGATCGAAATGCACCTCCTTGAATTACTCACACGCCCTGTCTTCGCGGGGAATGCGAACTAACGGGTTCTGGAAGACGGTTGAAATGTAATCTCTTGCAAAATAGAAACCATCCACAGAGAATTGTTTACGAATATTTCCAAATACTTGCGTCACACGTGTGACATTTAATTGTTCCACAGAGTGTCCTATCAAGGACTGTATTGAAACGTCTTTGTTTATACTCCGCAATTCTAACGTTTCCCCCACCCTTCCAGATCCTTTCCAGGTAACAATTTTAATACTTCACTTACCTGGCTTTTTTTCTCCTCAGTCTTGAAAGTACTTTCGACCCGTGCACTCCTTCTTCTCGTACCTGACTGTCAACTTTAATACTCTGTGCGCTTATTATTATTCTCGTTAGTACACTGTGTAGTGTCGTTATTGTTGTTACAGTGTTTATATTAATTATCGAAGTGGATCCATTCATATGCCAAAGTGGTTATATATTAGCGCGCTAATTATGTCTTTATGCTAACAAATTCAGTGATTAGACTGGTCCTTCCCGTAATTACTGTATGAATGAATACAGTAACCACTGTTCTGTCGATTAATATGCCGGACTAATTTATCAATTAATACATGCTTCCCATAATTACTGTCTCGGTCTATTGATTCACGACTACTCGAACTGTATAACGTATAACCAATTAAATCAATTAAGCTGGGACTAACTACATCAGCTAAATTGCTCATCGTGAAAGACATTCTACCAAACATCAGAAACAAAGACGTGTTGCGTTAACATAACACATTCGATCCCGACGAAATCGCAATCTCTCCAATATCCACAACAACCACCGTTCGCATCTTGAATCTATTAAGAACACACCCTCGAAGCACGATCGAAACGAGAACTCGGCCCGACAATGGGCTCGAGAACGCGAGCCAGGTATGTTTGCGTCGACCCAGAACATTAAACGTTATCATAAATTCATCAAGTTCCCCCTCCGAAAAGCACGGGGCCGAAACGAAAGAAGAAGGTTCGGGTGGGGTTGGCAAATGGAGAAAGCGAGAAGGGCTGGTCTGTGCCTGGCGGACTCACAATCAATCTCCTCCTTCCATTCTCCTTTTTGTGCGCCTTCCACGGCCCCGAAAGCACACCGAGAGAGCTCGAAAAGTTCGCGAGTGGACAATGAATACTCCTCGTTGGAATGGACCAAGAAGAAAAAAAGAAGAAGCCAGAGAGAGAAAGGGAGAAATAGAGAAGAGTAAAAGCGAAGCCAACGGAGGGGTTGGAAAATAAAAGAAACTCGGAAGGACTCGTCGCCTGCATCAACCTACCCTCCACAGATCCGTATTCTTTGGTTCGTCTCGCAGTCGTTGACGAGTCCTCTGTCGACCGACAACTTTTCCTTCGGTCAAACAAGCCAATGTTTACCAGGCCTCGACAAAGGAGCCGGCCAGAGGATAGACGGGGGGAACGTAAGTAGTTTCGAGACGTCAGGGGGGGGCTACGTTTACACTCTGGAACACGGTGTCGCTTTAACTGCAATCGGCACGTCGCCCTCGTATAATCGATGCTCCTCCCCCACCCACCCCCTTTGGCACCGGCGTAATGAAATTCGAAACTAAATGAGATTCCGCCCCCCGATCCTGGTCTTACTTCGGACACTTTCGGTAGCCCCCCTCGCCGGAGTAAATAGGTTCTTGTTCCGAAGGACGGAAACGAGCATTGGTTTCACAGACATGGCGAGTTGCTCTCGTCTCCGAGAATTTTTAATCTCTACTCTGATTCGAACGTAATTCGTGTTTGTATGGTAGAGAAATCGGTGATTTCGTGAGTTTCATTGGTGACCGTGGTTGTTAAACAACGAGGTAATTGGTGAAGTTATCAGTGGACTGTGGAGATTTGGGTAATTTGTAGTGGAAATACAGTGGTGATCAAATTATTGGAGATACCTACATAAATTGACGGTTTGACAATTTTATCTGTGTTTTTTAGAATTACATAGATTTACTTTTTCTTTCGTGTTCTTTTAGTGGATAGGTGTTGGTCAAAACTTAGCCAGTGTGAAAACATTAATATTGTAATTGTATTTCTACACGAACATAAGAAACATATTTTTCCTACTGCGGCTTTAATCATTTGATCACCCACTGTATCGGAGATTGTTGTGTATTAGCTTTAAAAACGTAAGTCGTCATAGGTATGAATAGTCTAATTAACCAATCCACAGTGCATAATTTAGTACATAAAACTCGGGTGTCTATACTTCGTCCAACGAGTCGAGTTAGTAACTATAAACAAACAGAGGTGATGACCATTTCAATGGGTCAGCGACAGTTGCCATTCAATAGCTGGGCTTAGCACACATGTTTTGGTTATTTTTATTGACTCGTCCTGTCAGAAAGACCACAGTTCGTTGGGAAACGTGAAACTTTTATGTTTTCATTTACGAAACAACGTAACATCGTTCGAATATTTATCGGCCTCAGAATGGAACGTTAAAAATAATTGGTTTCTCGGATGACCCGCTTTAAAGTGACTTCCCCTGAACAAACACATCTCGGATCCGGATCTATTTTAATCACGTCAAGATACATTCTCCCGTTACTAAGGGTTCTACTCGACCCCGGGACGCGGCGAACAAATTAATTGACACTGAACGCAATTATATTAAGTCTACCGTGGATTCTTCGTCCCTGTCGCGTTTCTCTGTCTTTCGAGACTGCTATTGCGCCATATTGTACATTTATTGGACGAAAGACACTGGGCGAACGGAAGTGTCGACTTACTTCAGCCGAGGAAAGGAAGTTAGACGAGCAAATTACGGGGTACATTAAATAACCTTCGAAATTAATTCACTCGTATCGTAGTATTGAATTTCTCTCGAAGATGTTTTTCGTCGGTTCTGTTGTCCAAAGGCTAAAACGAACAAATATATGAGAAAAAAAATACATTCAAAGTACCCAGTATCCCCTATTCAGGCATCGATATTAAACCAGTGATCTCTGGCGCGTTGTCGCTCATAAAATCACCCAAGGATCATTGTAAACGGAACCTGAGCAACTTGCGCCCCGAGATTACAAAAGTACGAACTTCTTCCCTTCCCGCGACGGACAGAGTTAATTAACGATACCTTCGAGTTCCTGGTCCTTTCTTCTGTGCTCGGGCGCGAGAAAAGCAAAACTCGTACTGCGATTTTAATGAGATTTATCTCGTTCTACCGGGGCCTCGAAGATAAAATCCCTTAACATTTGGCTTCTTGCTTCCGGAGAGAAATGAACAACTTACCCGGCTGCTGATCGTTCGCGAACTTTTCCAAATTAAAAATGTACAAGACACGATACGACATCTCCGAAATGAACAGAGCATTCTCCTTCATGCGAACAATTTCATTTCACTCGGCTTATTCGATTAATCAGTCCATGCATCGCCACGATAAAACTCCGCGTGGTGCAATTTAAACATGAAATAAAAAGCTTCACGTGAAAGTTATAAAGTTCACGTAAATTTTATCGTCAAGCAGATTCGACCTAAATCTTCGAAAGGGTTATATCGTTAGAATAAAAAATATTTTAATTTTGTCCGGGACTGGAAGTGGTTGAAAACGTTGGAACGGGGCTCGGAAGAATGTGTTACCGTTGAAACGCAAGAGGAGGGAAAAAGCGAATGGGTTTTTTTCATGAGCGAAAACGAGCGATGTTAAAGGTAGAAACAAATTTAATTATCATTAAAAATGGAAGAGCAATGGATGCTGCTTTGTTAGCGCGAGATTTTTCTGGTGTTAAAGGGGATTACCTTCGAGGCATGTGAAACTGAATTTTCTTTTTAAAATACTTCGTTTTCTCGTATGAAAGATATGGGAAGATGATGAAAAAGTGGGCTGACGTAATTGAAATTGATACTGTACTGGGCAGATTAGAGTGACTTGTAGGTTATACATTTTATTATTCAATGAATAGTATGTCTTGGTATATGTTACTTCTGTTACGTATGACTTGCAACAATATTAACATTCCTTAAACTTTTTCTGCGGATCTCTTTGATTATTTATACGTTTTCCTAATGCTAACCTTATTTAGCAAAACTCACGGACGATAAGCAAAGCTCAGAAAGTTACGAATTACAGGGAATGTTGTTCCGGGCAGAAATCTTGTTTTAAACTTTAACCTCGCGCGGCTAGAATCTTAAATCAGTCCTCGTTACCGATATCAGCCCGGCGGAATACTCGAAACGTTTCCCTGGGCCCAGACGGTGAAACCAATTTGCTCAAAACAATAAGAAACAGAATAAAATTCGAGGAAAGCTTCTACGATGCGCTGGAACGTCTTTGTATAAATGCTCTTTGTACATAAACGCGGATTTACTCGAATATGCATTGCAGTTCTTTCCTTTCAACATTATCCTTCCACTTACTCGGCGTAACTGATCCTTCGATACCTTTAATCACAAAAAGTGGCCCATATTCCTGAATATTCGTACGTTCCAAATATCGATCACAAATCGTGAATATTACGAGTGATCCCAAATCTCTCAACGGTTCAATAACTTCATTTGCTTTCAGTATTCTTCATGAAAATCACGTCAATACGGGAAAAGAATTACCCAAAATCAATTTCGCGAATAGTCGAGACCGGGTCCGACTTAATTTTCCCAAACGAAACGGATGCGCTTTCGCGAACCGTGGCGAAGGCGCAATCGCCATCTCGACGAGAGGCCATTTCCACGGCTCAGTGGCTGTGTTTTTCTTCCATTAAATCCAGTACACTTTCGGCGAGGCGATTATTCGCGTTATTGCATTATTAAGACGTCTCTCGACTGGAACATCGCTGTTTCGCTGCGAAGAACGCATTGAAATATCGAGCGGACAACGAATATCTGCAGGTTCGTTCTTCTTTTTCTTTCATGCATTAACAAACTCGATTCGGATTTCAAATTAAACGTCAGGAATAGAGAAAACAAAACCAGCACACCGTGCCTGCTAAACTTTTATTAGAAAGCGATGGAAAATAGGCGTGTGCCTTCAACGTAAAAATTTTCATTAAAACTCGATGAAACGGAAAACGCCGCAGTGCGTTCATACACACAGATTGACTATCGACGCGATGCTTGTTGCAAAGAAAGGTAATTTTCCGTTCGGTGTAATAGTAGAACGCGCGGAGAAGGGGGCGTCATTCCGAGTGAAATAGAAAAATTACCGCCAGACAAAGCGAACATCGAAGGGGCCAGCAGCGCGGGGTCCTGTGCAACAGAATGAAATTTATTTTTAATCGAGACAACGTAATCTCGATTCTTTGATCAGGTACCCGTAACCTATTCTACTCGATACCATTCTTCTACCCGTCTATGTTTTTCTCGTCGATTCTTCTTCATTGTTTTTTTTTTTCAATAATTTCAAGGCAGCGATGCTTTTTAATATCAGCGGACTCACGACCGTGTCAGCGACGCGAAACTTTCCTCGTCGACCGGGAGCGCGTTGGAAAGATGCTTTCAAGACGGCTTCGAATGCAACGCGACATTAATAACATTTCACTCGGGGACGGAAAGAGAACACTATTCGACGATGTCACGTCGCCAATATCTGTCGTTCGTTTTCGAAGTAACTGTCGCGAAAGAACGAAGAAACTCGCGAGATCTTCCTCTTTGCGCACGTTTTTTCAATTCTTTCTTCTCGCCTTTATTTAACCTTTGAAGATGGAACTTAATATCTGGCGATAGAGGTTCGTAGGTTCTTTCAATAGGAACGAGAGGAGTCGAAACAAACTCGTTTCTCCTACGAAACTCTACGTTCTCGAAGAAATCTAATTTGTACAGTCATCAGGACACGTGAGAATGTAATTTATCTTCGTTACATCAGAAATTTATCAGATAAACTCAGGCATAATTATTACTGTTTTATTTTATCGATCGATAAGTCACAAAGATTCGAAAATAGTATGGAATTCCGTTGGTTCTCGTCTATTCGTCGTTTCGTTTTTATTTATTCTTCTAGTGCACGCGGTTCTCGCCTTTGTCAAAAGCTGCTAGATCCGAGTCGGTTAAGTCGGGTAGGGAGGGGGCAATGATTCGTAAGTAAATGTAAATGCGTGTGGGCACCGCAGTAAATGCAAATGCAAAGAGACATCGTCTACGGCGTCTCAACTTTAAGCTGAGCTAATGCATTCAAGTGCAACGAAAGCAACGGCGGTTCGTCGACCCCCCTCTGGGTCGCTCTAAGCTACAACCTTCGTGCAAAGTCCCGGCTACGTCACTCCATTTAATTACCGCTGTTTCCGAGTGCCTCTGATAATGTGTTCTTTGGGTGGGTGCAAGCGCACGTTTTCACGTGGAGCTCGGATGAGCATCACAGAAACCTGTTACGATACGTCAATCACGTGGTACGTCTCTTATGTTCGGTATTTTACGAAATATACACGTTTCACTTGTTTCTCGACACACGAACGTTGGATATTTATACAAGTTGAAATGCATAATGGTTAATTAATTTAATTTCATAAAATTATTACCTGCGCTTGTACTGACCGTCACGTTCGTTTTAAATGTATAAAATCTTCTGAGCGAATGCAAACCTTAGAGGAAAATCAGAAGGATAGTTGACAGGAGCGGAAGAGAATTTTCCACGTAAAGATGAAAGGAACAAGGTGATTCGGTGAATCGAATTGTCAATAGAATACTGATGGTTATTAGCAAATTTAGCGCAAGCTAGATCCCACCGCAATTCCCATGTTTAACGTGGACCGACACATTATTCGGACGCGGGTAATTTGTCGTCGTTTACACACACAGACACACACACACACGCGCGGGCGTAAATGTACACGTGGACGTTAGCTAGCTAGCTCGGTGCTGCTGCATTTATCTGAACTTCGATTATCTGACAGCGTTCCCTGTAATAACTAACCCTCCCCTGGATGGAATTTCCACTAATCGACCGTGACGGTAATGGAAGTAAATGAATCCCTCTGACGTTGCAACCTTTATTAGATTCAGAGCACGGCCCCCCTGTCGAAAAATGTTCCGTCGACCCCTCCACTTTACAGCGAATATTGCATCGCCAATTTCGGGGTCTAATTCACTTGGGCAACTTTAACAATGTATCACGATATTAGTACCTATTTCCGGAGACTTTCTCGCGTCGGTACATTAGAGTATTAAGCGCCATGAAATCAAAAAATTGATATTGCTTTGGATTACTATATATTTTTTTTTAATTACACATTATCCAAACTAATACGGGTAGCCCTTTAGGCTAAAATCCATTGCATTCATTCCGATACAAATAGCACTTAACGTGTTAAAGGTCTGATTCAACTTTCGTTTTTCCACGGGAACACTGTATTAATACAAACAACCCCGTATAACAGGGTGATCCCAAGAATTTCCGTGTTACGGTACTTCGTGTTATACGCAATTAAGAACTACAGTTAAATTGTGTATCTATATGTTAACAATAAAAAAAGAAAGGGTATACTTGAAGTCATAATAACAACGAAAACATAAATTATATCATTTCTCCATGCGTTCATAGTAATTTTATCACCCACTGCAATATGTAGGTACACCACCGGTCAAAAGTATAGGACCAGATCTCTTAATTCAAGAAAGAGAAAATATTATTCTACAAAGTTTTCACGAAAGTAATATGCTAAAACATATTGGTAATGATTTGTATATCTACTGATTCCGTAACTTTTATTATGTCGTAACAGAATAATCAGTTACCGTTCCATCAATTATGACCTCAGGTGCCATACTTTTGGCCAGTAGTATACATACAAAAAACAAGATTATGTTCCAGGAACTAAAAAACAAACTAGACTATTCTACAAAATTATTTAATCATGTTGGAGCAAAAGCATGTTGTAAGAATACCTGTCATTCTGGTTATTAATACTCCAATTAACACGCTTATCCCCAAATTAAAAAAGACGTCAGATCTCCAGAGAATATCCTGCCGATCAAAAACTTCACCCCATAACAAGGAACAGCTTCCAGCTTGTAGTAAGTTCATTGGAATGCACCCTGAAGAAAGCTGTCAAAGTTGTCCTTTCCCGCATCCATTAGTCAGGCGGCCGTCCGTCGGAAACGATTATCGACTCGTATAATTCCGCGGGATCACTTTGCCCAGGGTGTTCGGTCGTATTTGTCCGCATAACGGCCGTCGAAACGCCGACAATCGTGGGATTGACGTAACCGCGTGTCGCGAGCGCTCGGCCTCTTCTCGCCCGCGTATTTGCATACGTTCGCCCACGTAGCCGAGCGCGCACGATACTCGAATGCATTAACCCTCCGAGCTTAAACGTCGAAGGGACACCTAGCTCGGCCAAACTGCCGGTCCTCTATTTGCATTTTCCCGATGTCCATGGTTCTCTGTACGCGACGCGCAACGACAACCGCAGAGCGTCTCCTTTCCCTCGATGTGTGTTCCGAAAAATTCAATTCTGAAGGAGGGAATTGTTTCCGTGGTCCCTTCGACGACGATGAAATTACGCCGATGGAGAACAATTAAAGGACACACACACACACACACATAGAGTTCGCGGAGAATGTTTCAACGAGGACACGCGGACCAGAATTTGCATTCGCCACGGTCTTGTACACGCGGCCGCGTACCAACGGCGGAACTGGATGGACCTGGCTGCCATTTTGCTTCTCCGCCGTATGTTTCGATGAATTTGAAATGCAAATTTAAATTGACTTTCGGCTATTTTCGGGCGTTGCCTTTAATCGATTCCGTCGGAGATCTAATTGGTCCGTGAACTTTCACGATTTACGAACGAGGGAACGTAATAACGGCACCGCATGGAACATTCACGACTCGATTCTCGTTTTAAGGTTTCAGTACCAGTAACGGCGACATAATATAACCATCTGCGGGACGTTCCGCCATTTACCGGCGGCGGCTCGCGGTGTACTTTCTTCTGAACGCATTTCAGATATACTTTCCAACGGCGTGTTCCGATGGGCTCTGTAACGTTCTCATTAGCGAGGGAAAACGACATGGAATATTTATACATACCGTTATACGCGGTGCTATTTGCGTTCGACAAAGAAACGGGAACGGCCGCACAATAACGCGTCGCTACGTTACGATACCGTTTTTCTTATATAATACACGTCGAGCTTCCGTTTTCCTGATTTCTCTCGGTTTTCTCCCGTGCTCTTTGTGGCTCTCTTTTTCAAGATCATTATTGAAAGGAAACGGTGGGATAATTAATTTCATAAGTGATCACGTCAGTGAAGTACTTCTGATTAATAAAACGAAGAAGCACTTGCAGTCTCTGCGAAATTAATTAACGATTCGACCCAGAAAAACCTGGATAGATACCGAAACAAGAAACGTTCGGATGAAGATCGATGTTCGGCAGAATAACAAGCAATCTACTCGATCACCGATCCGCGGCTAAAAGGAAGAAAGAGCTCCGCCTAAGCCACCAAAAAACTCCACGTTCCTCCGATAGACGATGCGAAAAAATTTCGAAGAGAGGGAATAATTTTCTTTTGAGAAGAACAATAAGAGAAAACCGGAGATTATTTTGTCCCTTATCTATCCAGGGATGAAGCCAGACGCTGTATTCCGTCCCCGGAGGTTCAACGAAGAGATGAGAATTTTCGTCAGAGGCGAGGCTCCGAATCACCGGACATCCGAAGTAGAATGGCATTCACCGGAGTCGTTTACGAGAAAACTTAGCAGTGGTGTGGCAAATCGCGCGCGTCCATTGATTTATCTGCCAGAGAGATAGAGAGGAAAAAATAGATACCAAGGGAGATGGGTGTTAAGCTTCGACGACCGCGGGTGGGGTCGCGTCTGGTACTCGAGGGTGACAAGAGTGACAAAACGCCCACCCCTTTGAGAATACCGCGGGATCCGTCACTGGCACTAAGCCAATCGAGGGCTTCCTAGTTTTCGCCCCTTGACTTCGACGTCTGATTGCAAATTACATTCGCCGAGGCGTCGCTACCAGCCGGCTGGTCCTCTTGAAAGATCGATGCTTTTCAAGCCGGTTCGTTTTTCTTCGTAAAGTGTACATACTCCACGATAAAATAGTACTATGAAAACACTTGACCCTTGGAAAACGGACATTTTCAGTGAACGGCACGGACAACGGTAAATTAATTATATATGCTGACAAATTGGATTGTCGTGTCACGAAGTAACGACGACAGAACGTCGAAGTTGTTTCATTGTCGTTAGACCCAGCGAACCTGGGTTTCTGGACAGCTGGAAGCCGTATGCGCTTAGATTGTCTTATAAGGTTTTTACTCATTTTTGATAAAGGTTGATAAGGAAGGAAACTTCCCTGGTTACTTTCCGTCTTGCTTGGATGTGTCCCATTAGCCAATTAACCTTAAGGGACATATCAACAGCTTTCACTCACTACAAAAGATTCTCCCCTCTTCGTAGTTTCTCTCACCGCTACATCCAGCTAGAATCTTTCGTCGAAAATCAACCATCGCACAGTCAACATCTGTGTACATACATAGATCACGTATCCTTTCCATTACTCTCCGTTATTAAATCTACTTTGTTAACAAATAGTTACCTACTAAACTGCATACCCAAAGTTAAGTCGTATAATGTCATAAATGTAGGAAATTGCGCCGAAAATTTGTGACACGATTAATGTAGATGAAGTTTTCGAAAAATGGATCTCCAAATAGACCCAAAAAATGTCCGTCTTGCAATGTTCCTTTATTAATTTCATCTCTTTACGTGTCTTTTAAAAATAAGTTTCTCGGTATTTTTCTGTAATTGAGTGGCAGAAAATGGTTGAGTTTGTCTTCTGGGCAGCAGTTTCGAAGGGGCGGGACCGGGCGTACTTTGTCGAGCACTTTCAAGGCGGTCCTCGTTTCTTTCTGTAAGTCACCGCAGGGCAAAAGGCCGGTTTTTTTTCGGGAGAAACTCCCCGCGCGATTCAGAAACCAGCTTTTCCTCCAGATTTTAAACGCCCAAGCACGCGTGCACGGACTCTTTTCATCCCACGGGCTGGCAACCGCGTTTCAAGACCGCCTATTCGAGACTTAAACGTGCACGTTTATTTATCGCGAGCTGTGCCGCGCGTTTTTTCGCGGAACGACGTGTCCGTGAAGAACACGACCCCCTGTAAAAACGTACGGTCGTTTAATTTACGCGCTGTCTGACGCTTTGATACCACCGTCCGCTGTCCCAGTTCGTTAAATTTCTCCTCAAAAACAAGTCTCTCTGCTTGAGAGAATCTACGAAATAGCCGTGAAATTTTTTGGATTTTTCGATATCGGAAAATTTGTTTACCTCCCTCAACGATCACTATCAGTATTGTAGAAAGTAGAGAAAACATGGCCACGTAGGGTAAAAGTGACAAAGTAGGGAGCAGAAGGGAGGGTATATGTGTATTCCGGACGCGACTTCACGCTTTCATTCGTATTAGTGTTAGCATGGTATGCAAAAGTCGTATCAGTGTATCGTATCTATTTTCATTGTGAAAACGCCGAAAATAGTTACACGTAATTTGAATAGTATAAAATGGTCAGTATCCTACAAGCGTTGTTTTCTTCAAATATTTTTTTCTCGAAGTTTTCAAACGAACGGTTTAAAGAACACTTCGAAAATATAAAGTTTTTCCAAGTACCTTGCACACAGGAAAAGAGATATCCTGTCCGACGCGAATGCAATAATACAAAAATATCTAACCGTCATACCAGTCAAAGTTTTGACAGTTGCAGATTCGCGGGACGCCGCCACGTGTCACGTACGTTCTGCAAACGTATGCACGGTGTACACTTCCGTCCGCCGGAAACGGATAACTTTCGAGATTCATAACGGAGTATTTCTACGGTGTAACTTCACGGTAACACTTTGTACACAGGGAACATAAACTCGAGTTGAATTACGAATGGCAAACTTCTCCGGAACGTATTTCTGCGAATATGTGTGTACACTAGACAGCCCGGAAGTTGTTCACGAAGGTTTTACGATTCGTATTTCGGTGATTTCAACGGAATACCGCGAATTAGCGACATCAGAACATACCATCCTCCCGTGAGTGAAATTACGCCTGAAATAATCTTCTCGTGTCATTTATTTACATAGTGATAATTCCATGTCAAATTACGCAATAGAAATTCTAATGCTCGCATAAGAGACACTTCGGTCGAGGGAATTTTATTATTTTATTGAACTTTATTTTTGAGGAATCGTTCCATCCTCAGGTTTACTATCAATACGACCACACCCTGTGCAACAGAAACTCTGCCCTACTTCAAACTTTCCTGAAATTTCGATCCATCGAATAGAAACGTTACTCGTTTCGCGGGCAGCAAGGAAACCATATTTCGTGTCCGATGATTTACAAAGCTACTCCGCGGCTCAACACCCCCTACTGCAGACCGTTCGACCTAACATAATTTTCTGTCTCGGATAATAAATATTCCAGGGGCGTTGGCTATTTCCTTTTTCTCCTTTTCCCTCCGTTTTGCATCTGGAATTTATGTGTATCAATTCCACGACGTCGGTCGGTATTTACGATAATGTATTTATCCGAAATTTCCGCCGATGGGATGCGTTTATACGTATAAACATATATATGTATACATACATATATCGTAATCTTCGAGGTGAGATCTGATCAATAAAAGTCAATGTATCCCCTAGAAATTCTCCGCGCCCAAGAGCAATTTTCAGCTTATCGTATCGCGTTAAGGTGATCCTTCGAATGCTTGTGTAAATCTATATAACTATATACATATGTACAAGAAAATTCTTTACTATCCGGAAGAGTAATTTATAGTTGGCAGCCTTTATCGTGTAGCACGGAGCTATTCATAGCTACGTATAAAATTCGTTATGCCCTTCGTTGCGATTCTGCACACCCGACAAGCCAATTACTTCCCTGATTCGGGTAATTAGCAAGATCGAATACGACCAAGATGCATCCGAATTATCAACTTTCTACTTATCGCGAAAAACGGGGTTCACATGGCTACGCGAAAAATTTCTAGACGGCCACTGACACAATTTTTACCTTCTTTCTACCGTGTCCTACTAATAGAAAGAGTAAATTTACCGACGCGCAGCCGACGCCAAGAAAAGCTGATTCGAAAAAGGTTACCTGCGGGACAGACCTTCGGGCGATTCCTCGAGAGTTCGGTGTTCCTTACGACTTCGCTCTCCGATCGGCTGAATCCTCCGCCACGCCGCCAGGATTCAAGAAATTCTGACGAGACCGATTCGAAGTTCCACCCCAAGATCCCCTGTCTGCGAAATCCACGGGAGACATCTCGCCAGTTTCTGCCGCAGGATATTAAAACTTCGCCCAGGAAATATATAGCGGCTGTCAACTCGCGACTGGATACGTTCAGTAGACGCCAGGGGGGTTCGAATAAAAATGCGAGTTAAAGTATACGCGTGTGTGGAAAATGGTGTCCTAAAGTTTCTCCTTTCGTCCGCGACCGCCGTATGTCTCTCGGAATTTCATCGTAGTGCTATGGTTAAGGGTTCGTCTTGATGCGTGCATTGCTCCTCGGAATTCGCTTAACCATTTATTACAGGAACCATCGTTGGAAAAAGCTCTATCACTTTGTGCTCAACAAGAAACAGTGTACCCCCTCCTCCCCATTGTACATTTGCCTGGCGCATGCAAAATCATGAGATTACCATTTTCCGTGAGAGTAATGAACCAGGTAAATTATTCCGAAGTGGTTTATCTCCAACCGCGATAACTGTTTCTTCTAACCGGGACTCTCTCCCGCTTATCAGCTCCCGACCGCCGCCCGCGTATCTAATTCGTAATGCGCCATCACGCGCGGAAACTAGTTTCGCATTGCAAGCGTGCGACCTCCCGCTAAATAAAAGAGAAACGCGACCGAAAACGGGATATCGAATAAAGAATCCCGGCTCTCCTACCAGTATGAATGAGAATAGGCTATTCTGGAGCCCGTGCCCCCCCCCCCCCTCACCCACCCCCATCATTCTTTATCATCCTTTTTCCGATACGCTTACACGTTCTTCGGTCGATACGCGTTTCGCGTTCGGCCTTTCGCTCGAAAATTCTTTGCAGGACCACCAATTTCCATAAAATTATTACGGGGCTGGTGTGCTCCACCGGAAATTTGCATACCGTGACCGTGTCGCCAGCGCCCGCGAATAAAAAGCCCCCCTCCGCCCCTCACTGTCTCACTCCCTCGCACGGTTTCGATCTAAACGGGTTTCCGTGTCTCCATTTCCGCGCAATTCAACGTCGCCTCGTAGAATATTTACCGTCTTACCGAGGCGAGTATTCCGCGAAACCGCGCGGTTCCCTCCTGGTAAACGTCTGCATTCGCAATCCTCGGAAAATTCGCGATAAATCTGCTTCTCGCGGCTCTTCCGCGGAGCTGTTGAAAATGTACAGCCGGATCAAGACTCAATTGGCCGCTGCAGATTTTCCCGAGAAACGAAACGGGCGGGTGAATATAGTCCCGTGAAGCCTATCGACAGAAGAAATTATTTTTGCTCGAATTATCGCACGCAATTTTTAAAGAAATTTGAGAAAGCAATTTATTGTTCGATTAAAGGAAGGATTTCACGGGAGAATAAAGATGGCGAGTATAGTTTCTATTAAAAATTTAATACATCTCTTCCGTAGCTTATGTTGCGAATACACTGACATACAGTAATAACAGCATTATATCTATTGTCATACTGATATACAATTAATAAGTCCGACGCAATACTGTCAGAGCATAAATTAGTACAAAGGACGTCTAGTAAATTGTTAACAATTCCATGAAGATGTTGAGATACGACGTTGTTCAGAATATTTACAACTTTTAATTGGAATAATATTCAATGGAGAATACAATGATTCCTGTATACAGAAAATACTAGTCGTATACGAGTTACGTAACGTCGTACGGAACGTACACTCGATGAATTAAGTACTTCGTGTTCCCACGTGATTAATGGATAATAGGACGAAAGTTAACGTAAAGACTTCTAAAAAAAAAGAAACGGTTACTGGATTTATACAACATTGTAGAGGAGCATTAAAACTGTAGGGGAAATTACAATGACTCAAGGAACACTAATGTCAATAATGTTACGATCTATACATCTCGATCTTTTATACGGACCACAATCAATTGGGAAAGTAGCTAAAAGGGAATAGTTTAAAATATTCGGAAGCATACCAAAGCGTAGCAAACCGACTAGTTTCGACTTCTCTATCTATTTTCTTCTTTAATTTGTCCTCAACTGGTAGTCCCCGTTCTGTGTGATGTACCGTACCCACGGCAGTGCTTGATACCCGCTTTTCTCGATAATTTTCAAGTAACGTACTTGGATACCAGAAGTCGTGAAATAGGGGATCTCGAATTTGACTTGAATCGGCGGTTTCCCCTCCAGATCTTCACCAACAACGGACGGTAAGCCAAAGTGTGCCCTCATCAGATACTCTTTTCCTCCAGGAAATGACTTGATAAACCAAGTTATGGCGCTCTGTTCTGGGGAATATTTGACACTTCCGATAGTGGTCTTAAACTTAGGGGAATCTGCATCGTTTGGTACCGGAATTACTATTTCTACATTGTTGGCAGTCGAACGTCTCTTAAACTGTGATCTCGCCTTTATCATGTATTCCACTCTGCTGTGAGCATGTCGTTCGATTACAGATTCGATCCATATCAATGGTTTCACGTGAGTGTTCAGTCTATACGACATTAATTCGAATTCACCGTCAGGAGGAATAAAAGAGATTGTTCTATCATTTTCGAATCGAGACAGTCTGACACACTGGTGAAATTTAACATCTTCTAACTCTACTGATTTGGATTTTCCACGTCCTGTGGACTCGAACAAGACCTTATCGTTAAGCCCAAGTCTTAATTCAGGCATTCCTGACAGATAGACTCTCATTTTTATGGCACCCACAATTTCAGAACTCAATACGTTCCCATTGGCATTCGCAAGAAGGTTTACGGATTCTATTACATCAAGGAAAACCTCATTCTTTCTGTACTTGATACCTTCTGATCTCCAAGACACAGCATTAGTCACAGCCATAGGAATACGCGGTTGAATTTCAAGTTTATGCCCCTCTTGGGTAATGTACTCTTGCAAAATTTTACTATCTGTAGTTTGTGGATAACCAAAATCTATCAGCTCATCTAAGAGCTCATAAATGACAACAAAATTGTCCCTTATGCTCTCCTCTTCTAATTCCTTAAAGTACTCTTGCATGACTTGGACCAGTTTGTGCAAGAATACAAATACTAATGAAATATTGGCATTCTTTTTGGTAGTTGAGACAATATAAAGATTATTGTACTTTATGTACGCATATGTACATTCATAGGTTTGAATAATTGGAGTCAGATTTCCCTCCTCCTCGCGTTCCATCACTAGGGGCATGAATTTCTCTATAACACCAGTCTCTATGTCCCCACGATAATTTCGTGAGATCAAGACCTTCCCCTTCACATCTAATATATATATTGCTGATGTCGACATCTTTACGATGCGTCAAACTGTAATGAAAAAGACCAATTTTGTCTCTTCTCAACCATGATACAGTTTCAACATAGTGCACAAAGATAGATGGATCAGAGGAGGAGGTGCAGTAGCATTTAGTGAACAAAATTCTGTACATCAATAGAGACCATGTGAGGTTATGTTATCGAATATAAGAGTAGAATCAAGAAAGTCACAGATTACAATGAAAAAATGAACCTACAATCCATAAGGATTAATATCTGCATACAACATGCAAAAGCGTAAAAGAGGAACAAGAAGTGATCAAGCAACGAATACAATTTGACACTCGACAGTACAACATATATGAACACAAGTCACAAACAGAAATCAGTCGAATATGCACGTACTAACCTGTACTTCCAGTCACTTAATAGGTAATAGTTGGTTGGTTATTTCACATCGATAGTAATTCCTCTCTCAGAAAATGATAAAAAACACTTTTCTTAACGAAAGACCTTCCCCTCCCAACGGCCCGACTGCCACTGTGGACCGTCTTGAAGTTGCCACGAACCGAGTACAATCGAAGCGCATGCGTTGCCAACTTCTCGCTGGATATCGATCGCCTCTCTCATCCGCGTCATTCGAACGTTTTATTGACGGTAATATTTACTGGTACAATTTTTTCAAATTCGATAACAGAATATTAACCCGGTTTTACCGCAGCAATGAAAAAGATAATTTAATAGTTCGATCCAGAGAGAAAATAACGCGAACAGCGTACAATCGAGTTGTCAAATCATAAAATTCACTGTTCTTTAAGTTGAATGGCTTTTGAATTAATTCCATGACTTTGTTACGATAATTAAACCTTTATGATAGTTGGAGAAATTCTGATTAATAACCATTTAATAGTAAATTATAAAATAAGAAATATAACTTTCTGAAGCTTTTGTATTGTAGAAGCAAGAACGAATGTGTCTGAAAGAATAGTTTGTTTTACAAACTTAATCATTGTTATTCATAATCAGTAAACTGTGGATGTCTATTACGTCTTGGAAAAAAAAGGAACTATATCGTATGGTGCCGCATTTCCGGAGGCAGTGGGCACATTTCAATGTTACGCAGCAGCACAATGGCCGTCGGTGTTACGTAATAAAAGTGTAGTGCACCGAAGTAGGCAATTGTTCAGCACAAAAGCGCATCCGTCGGTGGTCCGTGCATCGCGTCACCTATAAAGTGTATAAAAGAACACCGGGGGTGATTGAACCCCGTTTGACTGTGAACTTTGAAAAGAGAATAGGTAGGAGACAGTATCGTGGTACCAGTCACTGTCACATGTCGTGTACCTTCCGCGACCATGTAAAGTCATCTGAGCATCTCCAATTTAATTAAAGCATAATAATAGGCATCGTATCGCTTAAGTAAAGTATAAAACAACGGAAAAATTGTGGAATACGAGAGTAGAGTAAAGAATTCGGGATTTATTAAGAGATTCAAATTGTATTCGACTGGTTAATTATTAAGTTCAAGAATGTTTATTTCGTCAACTCTCGAATATATTTACCTTGGCAGCGATCGACTCCTCTCGAATCGTGGCACTGCTTGCGCGAAATTCCACGAGAAATTCCATCGTAATTGAACGAGGCTGGCTCGATTATAAAGTCAAATTATCGATGGAAAGGAGTAGGAGTTCTTCCGCCATAGGGAAATGCATTTTCCTTCCTCCAACTCTTTACCTCACCCTCTCGCACTACTATAGTCCCTTTATTCTCCTTTCGTTCCCTTTCAAACTTCTGTTTTTCTCACCTTTTTTCTCCAATCGCTTTATACGTACTTCGGGCAGGCACGTATTTGAAGTAGAAAATAATGAAGAAATTACATTCTTCAGTCGATCGAAATCGTAATTCATTGAATAATAGCATTAAAATAATTCATAGAAGCACTCGTGACGGTATTAATGGGAATCTAACAATATACAATCAGTACAACCAATTTTTGATTATTAAATTTCTTAAGTTAAATGAAAAGTGATATTATTTTTGAAATTTTTCTTTCTGCAAAGTCTCGTTTTGTCGTTAACCCGTCTCAGCCTCCATTCTCCTCCCTCCGTTGTTTCTTGCAGCCAGGTTTTGTCGCTGTTTCTTTCGGTTCTCGGTTTATTCCCAGGCGTCGGATACGGATCCACTGGTACAGAGCAATCCTCCCGGTTCTTGGTCTGTCGGTTTCTGGCGGATGAAACGTCCATCCGAAGATAAAGTGGCGGAATACGGGGGTCTAGATCTCGGCTGTATTACACGTTTGTCGGTCGAGCGGCCTCCTTCGGGAAGCTGTGCGCGAAGGTCTGAAAGTTAGAGCCGCTCGGGGAATCCGACGCGACCGATAATTGAGACTCGGAATTAAATTAGCGGAACTTCGATTCCTCGAACGTCCCCCGTGTGACTTAGTTATGAACGCGTTGCCTTGCCTCGGTGTTTTTCGAGCGTCTAATCGACGGAAGAAATGGACGGGTGCGCCACTGAAGCGAGAAAACTTCCCTGAGAAATAACTCGAGCATTAAAATTATTCAAACCAGTTTCTCTGCAACGTTGTAACAGTTATATATTATGCTATTTGATTTTTAGAAAACAGATTTCGAAAAGTGGCACCATTTCAATCTGATGTTCATTAGATTTTAATGATATTTAATCAGGCTCCCAATTAAAGTATTTAACCATTTAACTCCCAGTGTTGCACCGGTGCAACATTCATTTTAGAAGTGCGTCAAATTCTGTCGCCGGTTAGTATCTAACTTTTCTCAGCAAAGGTCCACAGCTTCGCAGATGTGAAGTAGATCTTTGTGTTTCCAGTTGAGAAATTCAAGTATTTCCTCGAAAAATAAATAAAAAAGGTCCAATATAAAAAGTAATTAATCTGTTAAATATTGATATTTTCGATTTCAAAATAACAGGATAGAACATAAAGATAGTATCAGTCTCATAATTGTGAAATAACTATTTAAAGGGTTGGGTGTTAAATGATTAAACCAGTTTTAATTCGTAAGTGGTCTCTAATATTCCAACAATTTTTTCATAATTCCTAGCACACTATCTACTTTTCTCGTCAGAGATTCCGGCCTTCGCCGGAATAAAGAAATGAATTATGTTTCAAGATATCCGGCCATTTACAATTTTCGCGACTGCGAATGGTTGCATTTCTGTCACAATATCGTAGCGTCGAGATACGAGATTCGTGTTAAGTAACGTCAGAGTATCACGCAGTACTTTTATCGCGGAACAACGCTTGAAAGGCCGCGAAACTTGCGCGAAGTTAACGTTAAACGATAAACTTGACAAATCGTTTCGTTAGCGGTATGAGTTACGTGTTCGAATCGTGTACCCGCGCGTTCACTCACTCTCCCTTTAAAATGAAAGCCCGCCCCTTAACTGGTACGCCCTTATCTACAACCTTCAATAAGCACGCGAGTATTATTCGCGAATAGTAGGTGTATACCTGTATCTCCAAAAGAAAGTTTATTAAAATTCCAACTCCCGAACGATCGCAAACGAGGTTCGCTTGAGATCTGAAGCCAAAATGCAAATTCCTCCAATTTAATCATAATTCTGCTTACATGTAGATTAAAATCGAGTTAGAACTGCACAGAGATACAGAAAAATGTTATAACTAAACCTGAGCTATCCTCGAATCAACAAGAGAAATTCTCAGGAACCAGACCGTTCAGTCCATTAGCCTAAATCCTAAATTGTTACGTGGGTGAGAAACAAAACAAAAAAGAACGGGGAGAAACTACCGTTGTGTGTATATCGCCGTTGGGTTTAGACGTTAGAGGTGGGTAGGTGGTCGAAGCAGGAACGTGAGGCGAGGCACTGATTGCTGGAAGGAAACTTACTTTGCCCGCAGGCAAGCATTCCTCTGATCAGACTTCACCCTTTTCGCCCCATGTTCGCTACCGCCCCCTCTTGTATCCCTCGTGCACCGTTCGCTGCCAATACGTCGATCTCACGCTGTTCCTCTCCTGTTTTCAGATGGGTCAAGGAATAGCTGCTCAAGCTTCGAGAACCGGCGATCGTCGCGGATCGACAAGGGAACCCCGCCAGAAAGTGGACGGTGCTTCTTCATCGGCATCGTCCGTATTTTGTCATTCACTGGATGTGTTGAGTGCAATTTAACTTGCACGCGAAAGAAAGACCGGGGTTTCCCTCGACAGGGGGTGGCGGAACACGGAGGGGACACCAGTGAGAAAACCCTTCTGCGGAGCGGAGAAGTACGGAGGAGGCATCGTTTTGCATAACGAAGTTACCAAGTGATTTGTCGGCGGCGCCCTGGATGGCCTACGAAGTAGCTCGGAAGCCGTTTCTGCGCCCCGATTGGAAATATTTTTCCATCCCATCCGGTGACGGGCGCACCGCCTAAGGTACAAGCTTGCAATCTTCTGATGTTATGGGGCGTACGCGACCCACGACGCGAATGTGCTGAATAAAGGGGGCGGCAGGCTGTTATACATATATTTTGTAGACGACCGGAGGGATTTGGTTTAAAGAGTGTGGTAGACTGTAGCGATCGAACTGAACGTCGCCCATCTGATATTATACTCGAGTTCACGAGACTTGGCCAAGTGGGCTTTGCGTTTTCCAGTGGCGATCGAGGGGAGATCGACTTCTGTTAGGCGCGTCTTGTACGAGCCTTAGCATTTGTCATATCGAACTAGAGGGCATCCAAAGAATACTTTCAACGTAAATGAGATGCTTCCAGATTCTACTTTTTGCAACAAATACTTTAGCAACAAATACTTTATGCGTATTTTGAATGGTGTTTAGTGGTCAGTATCCTGCAGGCGTTGTTTTTTTCTCGTCGTTTTCTAGGTCATCGATATTGTTTTTTATGTGCTATAATATGACTGTCGAATGATCTGTAGATTGAAAGAAAACCGTTGATCTTGAAAACTTCGAGGAAAAAGCCACGCCTGCAAAATACTAACCATTTAATACCATTTAAATGGTATTAAACGTAACCGATTTACGTGCAAATATTTCTTGCGTTTTCTCAATTAAAAAGATATTCGGGGGGTTCACACTTACATGAGAAACCATGTATATGCGTTTACTTAATACAGGCGATTAGTCTTGTATTAGATTACACTGCAGATTTGAGTGACGTGGCAAAGTGTTAACTGCTGTTTACACCAACATAGAGGTTATATAACTGATACCAAGGTAAATAATATGGAAATGATAATTGTTCTATTTCCTTGACCTGCCAAGACTTTTGAACTCGCGTGTACAGTTTGTGTTGCCAATAGATCGACTGGTTCTGCATCGAAGTCACTCATTAAATCAATTGTTTTAAAATACGCAGCCCTCCTCGCTTCTGGTGATCATCTCGGCGATCTCGAGGCTGACTTTCAGCTCTGGCTAAAGTCGCGTTCCACGGTTATGCTGGTGGCGTCGCTTCGGGTGGCCGCCAGCAAATGCTGTCATGCTCTTGTCATGCCAGCCGGCGGCCAAGAAGAGGCCGCTGGCCACGAGGTCCTTGAGCAAGTCAACGAGCCACGCGTCGCCGACAGGCAGCTGCCTACTCCTGATAGCTGTCCTCGTTCTGATCAGCTGCGGGGGATCGCTCGCGGCCACGCAAATCCGCTACGCTTCGCGCATCGTCGAGACCAAGAGCGGACAAATACGAGGGATTCTTCAGGTAGGTGTATATCGATTTCTCTGCTCTCGTTTCCCACGAGCCCACGGCACCGTGAAAAGCTTCCTGGAAACGATCATCGTGAGATTGAATCGAGTATCGATCGTTTGCTCGCTATTTATGAAACAAATCGCGCGAAATGGGGTAGAGCGCTATCTTTGCTGGGTGTTCGAGAGACGTTAGTTTCATTCGCGATTTTAATTACGAACGTGTTGGATATTATAGAGTTTTTAACTTTGCACTCAACTCCGCTTATTTACGTTTGTTTTTGAAGCGTATACAGAAAAGTGTGAGTTCGTTGTTTTCGTTATTCTTTTAATTGGTAAATAAGAGAGGAACAAGTCCTTTGAACTGGCCTCGAGGAGGAAGCACTTTTCTCGGTTGGTTTTAATTTGTTTAAACTTGCATTCCGTACAGAACTTAATGGGATAAAGATGTGTATCTAAAAGGAGTAGTCCCCTTGCGAGAATAAAACCGAGGGAAAAACGGGATGCAGATAAAAACGGGGGAAAGAAGTTTTAAGGAACGGGTGGAAAAAGGAAGAATTCCTCTAAGAGTTTTTCTTCTTCAACTTTTCAAGTTTTGAAAGCAAACCAGCCTTTTAAGCGGAACTCATTACTGAAATTTCTCTGAGATCTAGTTTTCCACGATCTTAACGCCGATAAGGACAACTCGAAAGAAATATGTACAAATCTTTCGTTAACCGTATTTACAGAATTTCATGCGAATTTATGTGCGTCTGACTTTCGACGCCCGAAGTTTCGAAAGAAGGAAAATATGTATGTATTTTTCCGCTTTAAAAAGGCACGATAACATTTTTAAAAGGAATCCCGGAATAGACAAGCATCCATCATACACTCAGGTTTGGTTTGCATACTGAATGCATAATGCGTGCACGCGCACGGAATCTCAAAGGGTCCTCCGTAGCGAGAAGCAGATTGTATCGCGGGGTAGACAGGATCAAACAACGAATAAAATTCGCATGCTCGAGTGCGTTAGAAGGCTTGGCCGGCGAACGATATGAAAATGCGGGACTCGGGGCACGGTGTCGTGTGCCGAACGGGGCGAGAAAGGAAATTGACCGTGCTTTGAGCATAAAACACGTGTCCGATGATATAAATATATGTATCCAGATAGGATAAGTGTCGTCGCGCTTACACATGGAAATCTTCTCGCCCCGCCGGTATTCAGGAAATATTTGAGTGTATGTATCGATTTCTAGCATTTTAGCCAGGGATAACCTACGGGGAACTATCGACGTTGAAATGGTTGCTGGAGTTCGACTATCGGATCCATTGTAAATATGAATCCGAAAATGTCTACACGGATACCCAAGGGTCTTGTACTTTCGAATCGAACGTCTATTCGGTAATCGACTGTTTAGGACTGTCAAAAAGAATTTTTCGCTTCAGTCGACTCGAATTGGTATTAAAAATGTATCTTATTTTGTTCTTCAATTATTCTTAAGCTGTAATTCCACGAAGTCACTAGTAAAGTAATTAACACACGGGTTGAAGTGTTCTCGTTCCACGTAATTAGTTTAATAAATTCCTGTCCACGCAATATTATTACAAGTTTGCAAGAAATATAGCCGCGATTGTGTTCAGACACGAAACATTCTGTGACACGTTTTTATTCACGTCGGTCAGTCACGGGAAACACGAAGCCGATCCGACGTTTACCGTGACAGTCGACGAACAGGACGGTGGACATTTATTGCGTTTAATAGATATTCGTGGCCGACAAGAGAAAAAAATCGTTGAACGTCCAATGATTTTATAGGCGATCCTATCGCAGTGGACGGAAAACGAAAAAGCCAATTTCGCCCCCGCGAGAAAGTACCCGCGATTTATCGAGCAGCTTTTTATTCAATCTCTTATCGGATCGCTTCCGGATGTTTAAACCACAGCCGCCTTTTGCTATGGCAACACTTCGCTGTTTCTCGATTTCATATCCTGTAATTTAACAAGAACGAAATTTGAAATTATAATTAAATATTGAGAGGCTTCTTTCTTTCAAAAACAAACACTTCCGTGGACTCGGAAGTGAAGTGTATCTTTATATTTCGCGGATATTCATGCAAATTTCACGTCTTCGTGATTCATTTCACGGACTGTAGAATCGATGAAAAATTTGTGTCGAGAGATTAATTGAATTATACACCACAGTCGCTAGATTTGAACTACAACCAAATACAAGAATTTTTCATTTTCTAGAAGAAATTTATTGAGGAAGTACGTAAGACTTTTTTGATATCAAAAACTTTCTTCTCTGTCGACGTTTTTGTATAAAACCAGAAGGTCAAAATCGATTTTATTCCAAATGTTCACCATTGTTACAAAACTAAATATTCTTAAAAAATCATATTTCTTCCAGTTTACTTTATTATATGCCTAGTAAAATTTCACAAATATACGTATGATTTTGAAGCGGTCAAAGTAGGCTAAGCCCTCAATAAGCTTCGAAGAAATTCATGTATTTGCCACTCTGTTGCACCATGATGATTCATTGATTCATTCTCGATATATACGAATATCTGGGATGGAGAACAGGAAAACAAAAAGGGAGATGGGACAAAGACCGCGACCACGCGACATACAGAAGGGATGAATACACGCGGTCGGTCGTTTTCGGTGGACTGCGGATCCGTAATTTACAGGACGTTTTTAGCCGTGGCCGCACTGGTCCCCACGGTGGATGGATGGATAACGAGGAAAGTTTTTCGCCCGGGACGTGTCCGGTGGTCTTTATATTACATCGTAACGCGTAGCAACTCGTGTGCCGCTCGTATTTCGTCCCGTTCGTTCGGTCCATTTCGCGCGATCGAGTGCCATCGACAGAAGGGGAAAACCGTTGTTGTGTCAATCGTTCCTCTACATCGGTTCTCCAGTTTGCTCATCTACGCCCGAACGAAGGTGATTCCGTGAAAATGTTGATTTCCAGGGACGAATCAACGCATTACAAAATTAACAGTAAACCTACCGAACCCTTCAGAAAGGTGGGAATAAGTACACCAAAACCGTTCATTTTAACCGGTCGTGGTAAGTTTAGTGTTAAGGGCCCTAATATCGAGTCGCTGATTTTAATAACAATTTTGAGATACGTAGTAAGGCTCTTCTTCGTGAACCATCCCTATATAAGGTCTGAAAAGCTTGTTGAGTTAAATTCGCTTCTGTAGTTTTCCGTGTACTATATGTACGTGAAAGGTATGTTGACCGATCGTGTTCGCAGAAAGGAGGTTCGAGGCAATGGTTCGTGGTCTTTACTGTGACGACCAGTGTTGAAATACGTCCCAAATACATCCAAAAATATTTGGACGGGGCGTATTTGAACTGTAGCCGCATATGGTAGAAATCACGAACGCATATTGCCTCGATGCTACAAAACTTGCGAATAATCGGGGCAACATAATACTTCTTAAATATTTTTGAGTATGTGGTCCTATATGGAGAGTGATTTGTAGAGAGGAAGAAGCATACTATATGTCCAAAGCATTTAATTATAATCGGCGATCTGAGATTGAAGCCCTGTCCTTCTTAAGATCGGTGGTAGCTTGTTAAAACGCTTGCGAATAGAGAAACTAAAAAATTACTTTACTAAATGATCTACTTAGAGCATTAACCAGTAAATTACAGTAGTTGTTAAATTCTTTTGTAGTCTTTGGTTTTTTCTTCGTAACAATTTCTCCTTCAGTTCGTGCAATGAAGTTAATATCTGCATTAATAATTGCATTACTCGAACAGATTAACAGTTTAACGTGGCATTCTGTATACACGAATGGGTAAAAATTGATTCTCCGAGATCTCATCGAGCCCCGAGTCGTTCACCGATAGCAGACAATCTGGAACAAACTCATTACGCATTTGTTCTGCGCCCCGGCACTTCAGCCCTCGTTTAAATGTCTCCTTCTTTTCTCTCCAATTTATGGGTCGGCGTAACGGTCGATGAATTTTTTTCTTTTTTTTTTTTTCGAGCATTTCCCAGTCAGAATATTTCTCTCCTACCTCATCAGGCTGAAAGGTCTCGGCGTCCCTACGATAATGAGAATTACGATCACGTCTCCGGCTCGACTGATTTCGGGATAGAATCGATGCCACTGAAAAGGACTATAATGATTCGACGGGATTACGCAGTCACCTCACGTATCTTGTAACAGACATAGTTCCCCACTTCGTATGCTGTCCAGAAGACTGAAGATGAGTGAAAGAGCAATTACTCTTCAAAAATTCATAAAAGTCCTCGTTCTACTATTCCTAAAGACACAGAAAAAGTGAAAGACCCCTAAAACTTCTTCGATACCAGTTACTAATCCCGACAATAAAGTTTCGAGAACAATTCATTAAAATACTTTATTTCGAAAATTAAACAGACATATCTATCATACACCAATTGAACGAGATTGAAGGCGATTGCCTTAATAAAATTTTTCAACAAATCATTCTCGAAATTTTATTGTCACAAATTCTGTACACCAAGCATTTTCGGTAGGCGTACGCTCCAAACCGAGAACCGTCCCCCGAAATTTCTTCGAGCTAGAGGTCGTTACTCGCGACAACGATTCACCCGTGAGGATATCCCATCGCGATGAAAATTCACGCGTGTACCCGTGGCCCGTTCGACGGAACGTTCCTGGACGCGCGCAGGGCGTCGGAAAATTCACGGACATTTTCATTTCCGGGCGCGTTTACTGCTCATAAAATCCGTTAACGCGCGGCAGCTGCTGGCGCTGCTGCTGGCCCGAACGCGTCCCCGTACAATCGGCATGTAAACTGCTAAACATTTTATTACGCGGTCTATTGTCGGCGTGGCGTTGCTAACGCGGACGATGCCACCAGGGCTGTATATGCCAGTGCTGGCCAAACCTTGTCAGGACAAGAGCCATATATCGCCTATCAAAAATACTCGAGAGCTCTATTGCAACAGTATTAAATTGTGAGATACGCTTACAATCTGTGTAACACTGCATAATAAAGTTAAACTTACAAAAATATCATATTACATAGTAGTATGTGTCAAATTCATAAAAAAAATATTTTATAGTATTTGGGAGCCGCAGTAAGGGTCTGAAAGAGCCGTGTGCGACTCGCGAACCGCAGTTTTGCCACCGAGTGTATATACAATGTTCGTCGTTCGTTGATGGGGGGAGAGTTTGTGGGAGGTTGTGTGGGGGTTGGGCGTCGACGTAATGTCATCGTTCCGTAATTATGCCCGGTATTACCGGCCCGTCTATTATTATTGCCAGATTGCCACAGAGAGCATGTGTGCGTGTGTGGAGGGCAGTTTGACCACGGGACTAACGTAACCATAATTACCCCCACCCCCGTGATTAAGGGAACAGGATCGCGGGATGAAAAGCACCGTTAGACGGCGAGTTATGGAAAAATTTTCGCCGCTAGGAACACGGGGGTGTGGGCTCCCTTTCAGCCGTCGGCGATCCCACGGGCTTCCAATGATTACGCGTCAATCGTTATTTCCTGAAAACCGACGGGGCTGGGCGAAATACGTTAAACGAACGGGCTCTGGCTCCGTACCGCGTGCGGCTTCGAGCGACGAGATAGGGCATGCAGAACTGGTAGACATACCGAAAATACGTAATTTTGTGAATGATTATTAACGTGGTTATTGTACTAATAATTATAATTTTGTTTATCCACGAGGCAAAAGCTGATTGAATTGCAAGTTTTTTTATAAGTGAGAGATTTGTAAAGTTGCGTGGTGTATAGAATATACAGGGTGAGTCAATAAGAACTAGTATCTGAAGTAAGTCATTACCTATTGGTTGTATCAAAAAGATATTTTAATGAATCTTCTGGTTTCAAATTTGTTTATGTTGAATTTTTGTATTATTTCGTTATAGTTATGACTGAATAGGTATAGGTTGAGTCCAATTTATATGCGATGAGACAAAGTATCCAGTATTGAGATTTTTCGATCTATCGTTCGAATTTCTTCGAGTGTGGTGATCATATTACCGATGTATACTTAAGTAACGTGCGTGTAATAGAGTAGTAAAGGTGTGGTATGGTATTGGGGCTTTGGAAATCTCTTCTATCTTTAAGTATGAAACCTATGGATACATTAGCTTTAGATACAATGGACATTAATCGAGGCACCTTGTGATTATAGAAACAGATGTTCAGAATAAAATTATAGGGTGTTTCCGAACCGTACAAGTTTCAGAGGACTGGACAATTAATTGATTTCTAGTAAGAATTATGATTTTTCCTTTTCAACGGATTGTTCCAACCCGTAGCAATAATAATAAGTAGGGTATCATCGCTATGAATACCAAATGATTCTACAGTACTTTCCACCGCCAGTCCAGAATACGAATCTCGAGTCACCAGTCACGTGACCAATGGTCTCGGATGCAATCTACCCGAAGGAAACCTAAATTACCTTCTCCAGCAAAGAGTCACTAGCAGACAAAGTGCAGTAACAAGTTTTAATGACACAAGTCGCTCAACACTTCCGACACGCCTTCGAAAGTTTCCCTCAAGTTTCGTCGTGACGGTCTTTCCTTTTTAATTTTCGAAGTTCCCGTCCGTTTCTTTTTTTCTTTCACCCAGGGTAGGAGGGGATAATGCAGCCGAAACATATTTCGAGGATGCTGCGCGTAATTTCACGGTATGCTTGTGTGCACGATCCTTCTTTCACGGAGGCATTAGCGGAAAATTGCTCGCGTGAGCCATGGAGGGAAGGGGGAACGAGAGAGAGAGAGAACCGGCGGCTCGTTTCCTCTTATAAAACGTACAAGCAAGCATCTCGGATTTCCTGGTTGCGATCTATTTATCGCTGTGGCCTAGATCCGCTTTTTAATTCTTAAGCACGCCCGAGTCGGGCGTTCGTGCGTGTCCGTAAGTGCATTATACAGTCTGAAGTTGCAGTCGACGCAGGGCCAATGTTCCTTTTCTTTTTTTTTTAACGTTACGTGGCGGCCTCTCGCAACGTTTCCTTTTTGTTTTTACAGACAGTAAATTATTTTGTCGCGAGCCAGCGCAAATATTTGCTAGCCTCGAAACTGCGAGCTTGTGAAACCTCGCCCCTAGACGTGTTTGCAAAAATTATTTTAACGGCTTCGCGGTTCATCGAAGGCATTCTTCGTGGTCAGAAATACGAATTAAAATTCTTCTGGCCGCTGTTGTTTCCACGATAACGCCTTTTGTGGACGGTATATGTCCCTTTTATGTACCTTGAAGCACCTCCACTTGCTTGTCCGACGAAACGCAGGCGTATATTACTGACTTCTCGACGATGTCCTGTAATTTTTAGTACAGACACATCGTTTTGGAAATAACATGAGATTTATGTTGAATATTCTGAGTTAGTGAAAAGGGAATTGCGAATTGCTTTTTTCCAGCGGAAATCTCTTTATGATGGTGGATCTGAATACTGTCGAATGTGAACAAAAAAAATTTGAGGCGCGAGAGAAAACGGGAAGAATTATTGTACGAGCGCGCACGGGCTGTCGCGGCCTATCAGAAATCAATCGCCGCGACAGGGGAAATCGGCGGTCTCACGAGGATAAATAACCCGTCAACACCGTTGCCTCAATGTATTTTCCATGAACGAGCGACGAGTGAAAGTCGTTAATTTTTAACACACTCGAAAATACACGCGTGAACGAGGTCGAATCGCCGGGGAATGCAATTTTTAAATATTTTCCCTATATTCCGTCTCTCTGTCCCTCTATCTCTCGGCACGCCCGGTTTACTCTCTCGTCCCTGTCACGATTGTTATTCCCTTTTCAATGACGAGTTCGATGTTAATACGAAAGCGTGATTTCCATCGTAAAGCTTTGCGTAAATTTTTACCATCAACGCGTCGAAATGCCCCTGTAAAGCCATCCCTTCCGAAAATTGTCAAAATAATCACGGATTTCGAAGTTTCATCCAGTGATATTTCGTTGATAAAATGAGAAATAATATTTCGACCAATTACCTTCAATATAAATCATTTGAATTTTTCGTTTCAATATCGAAAAGTGTAACTTTTCAGATGATTCATTCGTTTCGCGGCCTTCTTACGGATAACGTTGCCATTTAGAAAAATTTTTAAACCCGGAACCCCATGGTAGAAAAGAAGATATTTCATCGATGCCGACATAATTACAGAGTACTCGAAGGGGGTGGGTATGGGCGACAGGAATAAGGCCAAGGGGGCAGAGATTTTTTCACGTCGTTCCATTCCTCCCCCTGTCCTTTTTATTATTCCCCCGGTAACGTCGCCGGTCCTCCCGTTAATGGGAATTCGTGATTTTGAACTCGATGCGACTCCATCGTCGTTCTGAATGGTGGGCTTGGGAGAAGGGGCGGGGAGGAGGGAGCGATCTGTTCCTCGCGGCACCCGAAGGTGCAATTAACGTCGACGCGTACCAAACGAGATTTATTAGTTCCTCCAGTATAATTGCTTCCAAGAAAGCCGGCGAACGGCAACCTTTTTCCCCTGTACAATTACGTTCTAACGAAAGCAATTATCTCCCCCCCCCCCCTGGTCATGCTGAACAAGAATTTTGGACCAGTTTACGACCGGAAGTAAACAGTAACATGGATGGTGAAAATATATCGATTACGTATCGTGAAGTTAGTGACTAGAGTAATTAAAAGAAAGAATAATATGAGTTTCCTTAAAAAAAAAGATAAGAGGAAACAATTAAAATGTATTTGCGATATGGTTCGTCTGTTACGTATTCTCTGTAATTAATGGTTTGCAATGTCGATTTGAAAAACGACTAGTTAGAGATCCACACGGAGATTATTTATTTGCGATTGGGCGTATCGATGCAGCGCAGCATCTGCGGATTGTTGCGATTCGGTGAAGCTCTCGTAAACCAGAGATAATCGAAACGCAGAAGGTAATTAGGTAATTAGTTTCCGGCAACGCGGCCGCGCGCCGGCCAGATTCGTGTGCATAAAATACAGGATTTACATCTAACTCAATGTTGCAGGGGCTGGCGATATTACTGTCAGTGATCTCCCTATCGGTCGGCTGCACACCGATTGAACTAACGAGGTACTTTCGTCGTTATTCGCGCCCCGTGAAATTCATACGGCCAACTTGAAACGACACACGAACCCGTGGGAGAGCGGGAGAGAGAGAGAGAGAGAGAGTTATTAGAGATACGAAAATTAATTTATGCTTGGCACTCTGACTGTTTCTGTTATAGGAATTAAATATGTCTGGATTTGAATTGAAGACGAGATGTAGAGAGTATCCTTACAAATTATTATACGATCATCAGAAAAGTAATTCGTCTTGCCGGTTAGAAGCCAAAAGTACGATATCGAACACTTTTTAACGAAACTTCTTTGAGAAAATCCTTTCTGAACATTTGCTGACTGTCGTTTTGACTGCCACAGTGAAAAAGGCCGTACGTAGCCAGACAAACTTCATTTCGGGTTCTAAGTCATAAATCGTTGAGAATTTGTGTTTAGTTAATAGAGGTTGTTGGCCTTGTTTTCGGTTATACGGTAATATTAATTTTACAAAAAATTTTGTTAAATTAATTAATTAATTCATCCTTTTTTTAATGTACGTGTCACCCATATTTGGGTGACATGGCAATCAAAGCGTTAATAAGCCTGTTAAATAATAGTTTAATTATGATCGTATTGTTTGGTAACATCCATGTGATATACTCAATTATATTCAGAAAAAAATGCCAAAAACAGCTGTAACTGTTCTACGTGATATAAGTCAACGTATGACGTATGCACGAGCCCCGATAGAAAATGAACGTCTCGTCCAGAATTTAATTCAGTCTTGAAATACGTTGACATATTTCTTGTCGATGTTGTATTTTCTTTTTTATTTCTACAGTAATCGCCGACTCTGCTGTTACAGGAGTTGAACAGCAGACACTTCGATCCCGTCGAAGTGTTCCGAGGTGTACCGTACGCGGCGGCCCCCGTAGGAGATTTACGATTTCGACCACCGATCTCTCCAATACCGTGGGACGGTATCAAACTGGCGGACTCCTTCGGCGCGGTTTGCCCCCAGCACTTTCCCGACATCAGCAATGACACAGATGCACTCTTGCAAATGCCTCGGGGCAGGTATCAGCAGCTGAAACATTTGCACGTGTTCCTGACCAATCAGAGCGAGGACTGCCTCTTTCTGAACCTGTACATACCCGGGAGCGGTGAGTATTACACCGTCCTTTCTTGAAACCCTAAATTGTCCTCTAATTCGAAAATTATTCAAGGAAAATTAATACCCGCAAGCGTAATTGAAATATTGCAAGATTTGTTAAATACGCGTAGTGTCATTTAAATCTGTAGAACGAAGAAGAACAGTGAACAGATACGGTAACTGTAATCGATAGGCTAACAGGAATGAATGAATCAGTAAAATGAACATCTTGTTTTGTCATTATATATTATGATCAAATAGACTTTGAAGAGTAAACACGGAAAATTGTGAACTAAAATTGACTTACCTTAATGTTAGTTAATGTAATAATTGCATTTTAAAAAACCGTATTTGTGTCACGCATTATTCACACTAATTAAATTCTCAGCCTCGCGGTTCCAAAGAGAATATTCGGGATTTACTCGGTGTATGATACTTGTAATTAATTAGTCAGCGTTAGTAACACACGGCTATGAAATTTTCAGCCAATATCTATCATCTGTTTATGGAACAGTACGGTATTACGGGACAAGTTACTTCCTGAAGTAATTAGTCCTGAAGTAATTAGTACCTTTATGCCGGGTATTATCACCAAAGTAAGGGCTGTGCTCGTATATCATTCGGCGACTGTTAAAGTCGAGTCTGCGTCACAGACTATATTGAATTGTCGTTAAAAAGCCCGGACTAATTCCATATTAGTGCAGAAAAGATCTCTAGGAGTGTGCTTATTTGATGCAGAAGGATGAAAAATTGGAAATGTGTATAAAAAGTATAAATTAAGATATCATAACTTCTACTTACATAATGATATTTTAATAAACAAAATCTGCTAATAATCCTCGATACAGCCTGCTTCGAAGACACTATTCATTCATCAATATAATCGACACATCATTAGAGAAAACGAGAAAAAATGTCCCCATCGTATTGGTTCGGTGTTCCTAGTAACACTGGACTTGAAATGTCTTTACGCGATCAGAAAGTTTATTCCTCGTTCGACAACGTTAGTGCTTTGGTCGAATAATGAAAAGAAAATTTCGACTTTCATTCTGGTTCAACTGAAAGTCCAAACAAGGAGGGGGAATAATTTTTCATTCAGGCCTCGGCGCGGCGGCTAAATCGAGCAACGTGTTCCGCGTTATTATTTGGCACCTCGGACGAGACTGGGCCGCGACAAACGTGGTCCGCTGCCAATTAAATCGGCCGACCGGATTGTAACGCGATAGAGAAATTCAATTTTCGACGAAACCAATAAAAGCGACGTCGCGCGCTAATCGTCCACCGCTCGTTTCCGCTTTGCCGCCGATTAAAGAGCGATATTTAGCCGCGATAGAAGCGTCCGATTAACGATACTTCGGAGAGATATTACGGTGACGGCGAAACTGCGTGACACACCCCCTCACCCCTCCCTCAGACTAATTGGCCGTAAAACCGTTTTCGATAATTGCGCGTGTCCTGCTTTTTGTTGCGTCGCGAAACGTTTGCGAGCCGCGAAATAATTCTCGCCTGAAGTAGATTTACAATTCCACGCGACGATCTCGATCGCGTGCGCGATAAGGTTGCTGGTTCCAAAAAGCAGTTTTTTTATATATAGTTTCTTATCTTGAATTACTTTATTCGCGAAAATATTTTCGAGTTCAGGCGTTGCATAGTAGTGACACGAGAAAACGTGAAATTGTGGTCCTGGATAAAATTAATTTCTCTTGGGTAAATCCAGCCAGTGGGACAGAGCTCCGTGCTATTCAACCCTTTTTTGGTGTCCTTTCTGTACAACTGTCCGGTTCAATCGGTAACCTCGTCCAATTTTCGTTGGCGCGAGAACAGCTAATTAAACACGGAGACACCACGTCTGCTCGAGCACTGACTACTTTCACTGAAGTGCATGAAGTGTCTGGAAAATTAAACAGAACGTAAAGGTCGGTTGACCGAAATATTAACAGTACCAAGGACGCTAGTCTATTAACTGAGAATAGTTTTTTTTTTTAAAACAAATACATCTCTCTGTTTTATCTCGTGAGTAATAGTACAGTAGATTCTTGATAAGTGCTCGGAAAGATCTGTATGTTAAATGCTCTGCGTCATCCCTACTACTGGGGGATTTCCACTTGGAATTAGTAAATCGAGTAATGTAATACGCCAAAGAATTTCCTAAAATTTTCATTAACAAGGAACTGAAACTAGAAAAGAAATACTGTCATCGTTGCATTAACGTTGTCTCGCCGATACGCAGGCTTTCAATCTTTATCGATCTATGAATTGCCGTGGCTCGACCCGAATATTTGTGAGACTCAAAAATTGTGTCCCTCTACGATAACTGTTTCAAAACTTAATCGAAGATTCACTGTAGTATCTTATTTTCTGTAAAGATAACCATACAAGAAGGATACCGATATTCCTAGCCTATTTGGATTCAAAGTGCATTTCACTACAGATTGTGAATGTTATAGATATGTAGAATGTATTACTTAATATGATTGTGTATTGTTACAGGTTCTCGAGGATTAGAAGCACCGTACGCGGTGATGGTGTACGTTCACGGTGAAAGTTTCGAGTGGGGCACCGGGAACGTCTACGATGGATCCGTCTTAGCGAGTGCTGGCCACGTTATAGTGATCACGCTTAATTATCGTCTAGGAATCTTAGGTTCGTACCCTGCATATCCAATTGCAAACTCAATATAACAACATTTCATATACGGCAACCTAATAATTACACTCGCCCCGGAGACCCATAAATCTGCGGTGGGGATTAATATTTCATGGTCCCCTAACCGTATTCAATTACCGTATCCCGGAATAACCGTGCACCGCGACCAGAGTAATCGAACAGCAAGTATACGATACACGTAAACAACTCTATTGCGAAACCAGTCTCGATAAAAACTAGATTTCATTCACGCTATATAAATACTAGCTTCGTAGTTTGCCGTGGAGCTCCGCATCGATTCGTGTCGTTGAACAAAAAAATAACAGAGAAGAGGGCGTGCTGGGGGTGGCCAGGATAGAATCGAAATGGGGAAGGGGGGGGAGATTCGCGATGGGATAATAACGACGCCGAAAATATTTGCCAGTATGCCCGTTCCCCGACGGTATCTTCAACTCACGAATCGCGCGCTGGCTGTGTTCCAGGCTTCCTGAGGACCAGACCGTATCCAGACAGGAGTCCAGGATCGGGTGGAAATCTGGCCCTGAAGGATATCGCGATGGGATTGCGGTGGGTACGCGAAAATATTGCAGCTTTCGGCGGGGATCCGACTAAAATCACGCTGATTGGCCACGACACGGGCGCCGCTTTGGTGAACTTCCTGTTGCTTGCTCCTTACGGCAAGGGTAAGCTTTCATTTAATGTTTTTGTTGGTTTGTTGTGATTGCTCGTAAACAGTGAAGTCACGACGAGCCAAAGCTGGTGTGCGAGTGGTGGGCAGCTGGTTTACTCTTATTACAGTAACTATCACTGTTTGACCATCTTCCACCCACATAGAGTTCATTTCGATACTCTGATATGGGAGTTTCTCAGGAAAGGGTTTTTTGTGTTAACAGCATTATTCTTCTTAAATTGATCATCTTTTGTTTGAACGAAGAAACATCGTTGCTCCTATGAAACCATAAGCTTCCGTTTGGTTCGTGATCGAATTTTCGTTTCTGTATTACGGGATTTATTATATTAATAATAACACATACAGTAATGGACACAAAAGTTACCACTTTTCTGATTTTCTTTATTTCTATTATTTCTTAATATCAAATTAATACCTTAACTCAACAATAATTAATACCTTAGCAAATGGAAAAAGTGATAACCTTGTTGTTCACTACTATACATAAGTGCAATTAACTTTTAATGAAATTTTTACTTCACTACGTTCTGAAGCCGAAAGTGCTATAGATTTACAAAAGATGTTCTATTACGGATTAGAACCACTATTCAATATTATTCCTTCCATCAGTATAACAATAATAAGCCTCTATACAACAGTAAACGCATGTAAAACGATTCTCGGGAGTGCATAGTGCACCGCCGTGTACGCCAAAAATCGATCCCGAGGCTCGTCGAAATTCGATAACAGTGACGGATCGCCTGCCTAAGAGGAACGATCAGAATCGAAAACGGTGGGCGGCGGCGGGCGAGGGTACCGCTTCGCCCGATGACGAAGGGCCGTACAATAACGAGCGGGCATCGAATGAAAATCGATCCCCCGGAATAGAGCAGAAATATCGCTGTCGGGCACGATTAGAGGATCCCCCAGCCCGGGCGACACTCGATAGATTAATCGGCGAGAGATTAGTCCGGCGTAACCATCGCGCGAGCCGACAATCGAGATAGTCGAGAGATCTCGCACGAAGAAAAAAAAAAATCGCGAAACTGTGACCGTCGAGGAAGGGGGGGTTGGATTGAGGGAGAAAAAATTGCGCGTATCGATCTCTAGCGAAGAGGGGTTGGGGCGTGGGGGCGGTGACAAATTGTGTGGGCTCGGTTTTATTCCTGGAGAACCGAAAATGTATTTTTTATTGGTACCGTACGTCCCCCGGCCAGATTGGTGTTTCCGGTTCGTTTCGAACAGCGCTGAAAACTCTCGGCTCCGATGGATTCGCGGAGTGACAATACCCCACGCGAAATGTTAAGGGGAAAATAGACGAATGCCGTCGCGAGAAGTGCAACGTAAATATTCGGTGGCGGTGTTGTTTCCGGGAGTTACCCAACCATATCGTCAGGGATGTTATTGCGGGCTGAAGACGAGTCGGTAAGTTAACTGAAGTAGAATTCGCGGAGCTAGTTAACGAACAATTGGAGGGCTAATTTGATAAATTGTTTGCCGTTGCTCGTCGTGACTCTGTTGTTTGCGTATGCCGTGGAGAAGAGCTTTTAGTTTCTCGTTGATAACGTCATGGAGGGAGGATGTGTATTATTATTGGGGATGAGAACTCGTCCCTGGTGAAGAAGGAAATTGTTAAATCGGCAGTGGTAAATAGTAGACATACAAACAGCCTACTTTCGAAGGAGTTGAAATAGATATCAGAGTAGCAACAGGAGAAATTAATCAGTCTTACAACAAGAATCAACTTTTCAGTAGTAACGCCAGATATCGGTCAGACAGAGTTTCGATAATTCTGTCCTAAGCCTACACACTTCGTTGAAATCTTTTTCTCTTCTTTTCAGTAGAATTGTTATTGAATTGTCCAGACGAGACTAGTCGAGTTAACATTAGTTTTGCTACCTCGATAAACGTTCCAGTCAATTCTTCCGCGCCGTTCAACGTCAGACGAGACGTTGCGAAGTAATTTCCCGAAAGTTCCGACGAATTCACCGCTCCCCTTCGCCCCGGTGGCGATTCGCGAAACGAACGGACACACGGACGGACTGGCCCCCGGAAAGGGGGCAAAAAGCAGGGGTGACCCCCGGGTAAAAGTTGTCCGGTCGAAGCATCAACTTCCTCCCGGCGAGCTCTTCGGGCAGCACTCAAGTGCATTCTAGCGGCGCCATTCCACGGATGGATCGGAAAGCTCTCGTTCCCTCTTACACGCCGGAAGTTAGTCGTCCGGCCATGGTATATCGGGGGCTTTCAAAAGGAGGCGAGGACCAAAACGGAAAAAGCCACAGCAACCATGGACTCCGAGAAAAAGAGAGAGAAGCAGTGGTTCCGCCGAGGCTTCCTGCGGCTGCTCTTAAAACGGAAACAGCGCGCCAGCCGAGAAAGACCCCTCAAGATGTAAACTGTTTGCAGGGATTCCGGTGTTCCCAGAACCTCGCCAGGAAATGGGCAGACGGGGGAGGGGGACGGATTTCGTTCAGACAGGCTGGGCACGTCGGGAAACGTCTCTGTTTCACTCCCTGTACATTAATTCTGTGTTTTTCACCTGCCTCGGGGACTATAAGACTCTGTGGTTTGATGTATATACAGGTAAGGAAGGGTTGACCGACGATATTGCAGGATAAACAAGGAGAGTATAGAAACTGTAACAGTGGAATCGATAAAATTGGTCGGACAATCGATGCACATACTTCGAATTTCACACAGGTGTCAGAAAAATGTGGATTTAGGACAAGAAGTAGTAGAAGAAAGTGATCTTAGTCAGACATTTGTTGTGCCTCGAATTTCACACATGTGTAAGAGAAGCGTGAAGACAGGAGGGCAAGAAGAAGTAGAAATAAGTGAAATTAGTTGGACAGTGTACTTGTATCGATCAACGGTCTGGTTATTTGTCCTTGAAGTAGTTAAGACCGAGTTTCAACGGGTGTAGCTCAAAGAATTCAATATTGCATCCATATCACACAATGCTCTCGTATCTTCTTGTCTAACTTCTAATATAAAAAAATCGGTGAATATGTATTAAACGTTATGTGTACATAAATCTGTGCGTGATCAAGAGGAATATATAAGCCGGAAGGGTTCGATATCCCCCACGCGTCTTTATGCCGCCAGTCGTCGCGAATCACGCTCGAGTTCTTTCCTGATTACTCCCGAAGCCCAATCGTTCGACCGTGGCTTTCACGGTTGCCGAGAGACATCTCAGAGATGGCGGATGTCGGGTTCAAAGCGAAAGCGGAGAGAAAAAGGACGGACACTCCTGTCTCAGGAGTGAAACGTGTCTTATCCTTATCTTATTCCTTCGGCCGATAGAGCGATCCGTGGGGACGCGAAGAAAGAAGTTTATTTTGATTCTTGAATTTAATTCGAGATGGATGCTGTTTTGCGGACTTCTGCTCCAGTGCACGCTCGATTTCATCTCGAGGCGAAACCTGATAAGGAAATTGACGGGCTTCGAGACGAGCTCGTTGCTTCCGAACAAGCGACAAGAAATAATGTGAGATAAGAAACTATGAATCTGAAACTATTTCGCCGTATAGACACGTAAACGGTGAATTCGAATAAAAAATTCTTTGGGAACCTTTCGAACAAAGATACGAAACAGAGAATAATGGGAGAATTGGAGTATACAGTAAATCATCGATCAGTGTCCGAAGGTTCCTCAGCAATTAACATTAAATATTTCATAGACTAATTGCCATATGCGTCTGAAACAAATAATTTTGACTTGAGAATACCAAACTCTATCAGTGTGCTAAACCTCATTAGAAGGTCAGCGTTACACCTGGGGACCTTTCCTTGTCAGTACCGAGGAGCCTGTGAATACTCGTCGATGATTTACTGTATTAAGAATAATCTGTTAAGTGATCCAATTAGGGTCCCAATGAATACCAGAGAATCAAACTCTATAAACATTCCATAAAACAATTTATAATGAAATGTAATATTCCTTTCTACAAGCAATATGATTCATAGAGGTCTCCAAAGGGAATCATAGGTCGCAGGATCCCGGGATTCATAATGGCACCCGTGGAGATCGTACCAGTCCATGATTTGTATTTCATCCGCGCGTTTCCGCGGCCGGAACTTTCCGAATCTACATTTCTAAGGCGTAACGACGTTTTCACGTTCGGCCACGGTAACGTTTCCGAATGATCGCGCCATAAAATTTTCCGCGGTACGAACGAAGCAATTTGCATGCGGGATGCGACGTTTAATCGTGCTGACGAAACGATAAGAAGCTTAGATGCCCTTTCGAGGCCGCAAGGATATACGACTCTGGACACACCGGTGTTATAGTACTTGCAATAAAAGCCGATGGAATTGGATTTTCACCTCGACAATACCATCAGCCTATTAAATTTTAACAAAGAAAGTTTACGAGCTCTCATGCAAGTTTGAAATGCTGTTGAAAGTAATCGTTTTTCTCCGCTGACATTGATCCAGTGATAAAAAATGGATAAGCTAAAATTACCTACATGGACTATATTCATAACTCTGATAATAGTCTTTATCGGATGATAAAGTTTTTGCAGTTTCCAGATTTTGTCACTGTCAAACTATATATGCACTCACTCGGAACACTTGAAAGTACGGTTGCGTATGTTTAAACAGACGCTTATCTAACAGAAAATTGACTGGTGTATAACACTTATGGAAATTAATCATTTAAAGTTTTGAAAAAGTGACCGTAGTATGAGTGTCAAAGTCAATTATTCGAGCTTGTTTATTTATGAATTCAAATTAGGCACCAGAGGCTAATTGAACCATCCCCCACATTACCCAGAAGTCGCACCTTCGGACTATCATCTTTTCTCGATAGTACACGACCATTTAGAAAATCGACGATTCCAAAACCGACAAGTCTTCGGAAGTGAGTTAGAACACTTTTTTAATACATACCAGAAAGGAAAACTTTTATAAGAACGTAATATGAAGGTTGTTAAATCTTTGGATGAAGGTAGTAAAAGTCGAAGGTAGCTATTTTGCTGAAATATTGTTTGATCCACATTGTGTACCATTTATATCTATCGATTAAAACGGCACGAACTTTCTTGGTTACCTAGTATTTTAACAATATTTCAAGTGGCTTGTCTGACCATGAATGACCGTGTCTACTGCGCGCTGCACTTCTCGCTCCATTTGAAAAACAGTATGTCCCGTAACAATCCATCAAAACTAATATTCTCTGACAAAGACAAGGCAATTTTCTCGGTTATTTCATAGCTATTTACCGCTATACTCGAGCGTCAAAGTACGAAACACCGGTGCTCCGTATGAGTTTTCCGCCCAGCGAATATTTCCGTCCGTGTTTCGCGAGACGAGCCTGAAAGATGGCGTATCCAAACAAATCCCGGCCGACCTTCGAGCATCCAGTGACTTCGCGCGGAAACGTTGAAACGTATTCAGATTAATTCCGCGGCGCACCGCCGAAGGGGGAATTACATACAGGGCGCGCAATAGATGTCCGATTCTAGCCGGGTCCGTCGAATGCAAATATTTGACCCTTTACAGTCTCTCATGCGAGCCGATGTAATTTTCGGAAAACGGTTATTTGCCCGTCAGACGACCGTCGATTTCACGTTTGATCGTATTTTCGGATTGACGACCATTTTTCTCACCTAACCGTGTCTCCACTTTTTCCACCCACCGGAATAAAGTGATATAAAACACGCTTGTTTGGGCCATTCATTTGTGTATCGATCAAATTCGATATTCGAGTCGCTCAAAGCAACACACACACACACACACACACACACACACATGGCAGCGTATGGTAGTTAATATTACATTACCAATTACAACTACGAAGACTCCCCTTTATAAATATTAAATGTACACCGCGGTATATTCACGAGTTACAACGGAGAGTCAACATTTATACGCGAGCGTACACGTAACCACGTCGATCGATTGGCTTCAATTAATTAGTTGCACTCGATAATCTAACGATGAGAATCCATTTTCATCGTGGAACGGTCGTTGACTTCGTTTTCGACGGATATAGTATTATGGAACACTTCTCGGATGAAAAACGAGTGAATGTATTGTACAAGAGGGAGGAAAAGGTACGAGGATCTGCGTGAAATTACAGACTTAGGATAGCCAAGATTATGAGGAGGCGATCGCAGGAAGTCTGAGGACGGATGCAGGGGGATTGTGTGCTTTTCGTTAGCGAGACGGGCAAAGATTAAATGCAAACAGGTAACCGTGACGATAATAAGGACGGGCTTCGAGTCGATGCGTTGGGTGAATTTTGATGAATCGGTATCAACCACGCCAACGAGATTCACATCGCGAATTACAAGAAATTGCGACAGTTTTTTCCTTCTAAACGACTTGGGTAGATCTCCTAATCACTGTCACCTTAATATTACAGCGTAACTTCATTTAATCATTTCACGTGTTGTTTAACCTAAACATTATCTTAGTTTAGAATATAATATTATTTAACATCTATTTCATGAAAAAAGACAGTTTTATACGTTTGATATTAGTAACGTATGTGACAAGTGATCTTAGCAGTAAGATTTAACGGCGCCGAATAATGCGGGCGCGACCGAAATGGCATTTTTCTCGTAAAGGCAGGGATACGTTGCCATTCCGTTCAATGTGCTCAGATTATGACGTTAACTGTGTCCCAGTGTGCTATAATTCCTCGCCGGTGCCATTTCGGTCCCCTTGAATATCTTTTATTATCGCGTAAATCTCGTTGAGCTATCGCGGATAACGACCCTCCAGTGTTGATGTTGTAATAACTTCGATGTATCCGCCACACCCTCCCGCGGTGTTTCAATGCGTTTTTTCCTGGAGGTGCTACAACGGCCCCCAGCACTCGAGACGACCGAAAGAAATGCGATTCGTTGTTATCATCCCAACGGCCATTGTGAAAAGTGCTTAAATGGGGACATTATATGGGATCAAGGACTTGGCGGGAACAAGTGAAGTGGAAATGTGCGAAATTAGTCAGACGATCCGCGTAGTCCGTGTTAATTGAATTTGTGGAACAAATATGAAGATAGCAGAGTATTGAGGAATAACACCGAGAGTAATTAGTCAGTGTGTACATTTTAAACGGAGCTACAGTGTCAAGTAGTGCGACTGAGTTTGGTCAGACGCGTGGAGAATTTACAGTGACTCGAACATTCGTTCGTACAATTCCGAAATAACAAGAAACTGTGATAACTTATTTGTAATTTCTATTCATGTATTAATTTATTTATCTAGTTGGCATACTTATTATTATTATTTATTTAACGTACTATTGTAATGAGTTGTTCTTAATTTTGAAATAAAATTTAGAGTTTTGTACGGAATTTGGTCAAGTAAAGATAACAGCCTTTCGTGAGCAAATTTGTAAGTCACTGTAGGTCGAAAATGTTTTGATACATATTGTTTTGGTAACTTCTTTTACCTGTACGTGTAGTACTGAATTTCTGTAGACGTGTACATTTCTCAGTTTTATAATATCTATATAGCAACCGTTGAGGGTATTAAATGAATAAATTATCCTCATTACTAAGAGTTAAATGCTTCTTCACAGGACTGTTCCATCGCGTGGTATTATCAAGTGGTTCCGGACTAAGCCCGTGGGCCTCCGTTCACGATCCAAACGACTTACGGTTAAAAGTGGCGCAGCAAATAGGATGCTCCGCGGAAAACGACGAAGATATCGCCGACTGTCTGCGTGGTATTCCTCTTCGCAAGCTTATGGCGGTTGAACTTCCGGAAATCCGGTAAGATACTAAATGTTTACGATCTTATCTCAGGCTTTTCTGAACATCCGTGGACGGTTTCGGCTCATTCGGTCTCGTTCTGCCAATAAACAACATCCATGAATTTCTTTAAACTACCTAACGGGCCAATGAAATTATCCCCAGACACAATTTAACAAAAGTGGCTAGAAATTATATACTACCTATTTAATATCATCAGATTAGTCTTAGTACCACTTCTTATAAAACAAAATGAGAGCCACAGAACCAGTAGTTGACGTTCGGTTCACTGACAAGGGAAGGCATGGAAGTGTTCCCCTCCGATTTTTATGAAACCTCGTATGTCTGTTAAGCAGTTAAAAATAAGGGTTACGTATTTTTTTTATCGGCTGAGACGTAACTTTAAAGGGTGAAACCACCCCTCGAAGTTTCGACCCGAAAGTACTATCTCGAAAACCAGTGGAGATACATGAAAACTTCTAATGGACGAGGTTTGCGGTGTTTTATGTAGAATAATACGGTGATAACAAATTGTCGAAAATATAATTTGTTTGTAACAAAAAAATTTCGGATCGAAGCTTCGAGGGGTGGTTTCACCCTTTAAAGTCGCGTTTCAGCCGATAAAAAAAAATACGTATCCCTTATTTTTGACTGCTTAACAGACATACGAAGTTTCATCAAAATCGGAGGGGGATACTTCCGTGCCTTCCCTTGTGAGACACACTTGTCAAACTTCAATCAAACCCACGGACGCCCAATTAATTCACGGTTCTCGAATTTACCAATGTTGCCATAGTAGCATCGATCTATGGCCATTCTAGGCACCGACTTATCACGTAATGCTAACCAATTCACGATGCAGATTCGTGCCTCGAATTGGACCCGGTTTGCCAGTGGACCAAAACAATCCGGACCCAGGTCTGGACATGGAACGAGCCAGCGACACTTTCATCAAGGTGCCGCTGATACTGGGTGTCTCCACCACGGAATCGAACCTCGATTTCAACGCGAACGATATACAGTATGGTTTCGAGGAGGATCATCGTAATCGTATCCTGCGAACGTTCATCCGAAATGCGTACGTGTACCATTTGAACGAGATCTTCTCCGCGGTGAGGAACGAGTACACGGACTGGGACAAGCCCGTTCTTCATCCGATTATCATCCGGGACTCGACCATGGAGGCTTTAAGCGACGGGCACACGGTCGCTCCCCTCATGAGGATCGCTTTTTACCACGCCAGGAGAGGAGCCAAGACCTACTTCTACCATTTCAGCCATCAGACCAAGGACAGCGGAAACTCGCAGGTCAGTGAGATAAGCCGGACATTCGGTTACCTTTAAAAAGAAGTTGTCAGAACGATTCATCCGCCAGGTAGATCCTTCCCAAACTTCGTGGCGACCTTTTAAGCTGCTTTATCGTGTAATAGCCATTGCATTCCAAATGATAAGTGTGGCCTTTATTTCTAATAGGTTATTTCTACAGAAATTACACTTTCATATCAGGTATTCCTGTAGTCAACTTTCCACTCTAGATCGAAAGTATAAATATCCATTCTCAACTAAGAGGCTTACATCACTTCAAACGATACAGTGACTCACTTTGTTCACAGGAAGTTATTACACTTATTTGACCAAGGAATATTTATCGCAATAGGAGGATATAAGTAAATATACATAGGAACTGCAACCGAAACGAATTGTACCATCCTAAAAGCGCAGGCTCATAATTTTGACTTACGGTATAAGGAGGCATGTTCTTTTAAGATCCCACTTGAATCCTATCGAAAGCAACTAGTTCGTGCTCGAACCGTGATTTCTGACCACCCTATTAAAAACAGCATCGCTTTTCCTTCCCCATTTCTCGATGCGCTAGAAGAGGTGGTTCTCTCGACGAAAGTAAAGTTAAACAAGAGAGAAGAGGCAAAGAAGCACTTCTCGGTTCGGGTTAATTCAATCGCGAGAGAACGCAATCGGGGCTCGCGCGCTCTTGTTTCCTCGGCGGGCGAAGATTGCCCGATGCCACTCGAATCTTCCCGATTTCTCCCCCCGCCATCGATTCCGCCCCCCTTCGTTTCGAACCTTTCGTTCGTCCCGCTTAACCGCTGCCCATGATTCCACGATGAAGCTACTGATTTAATCAACCGTCCCCGAGAGCCTCGTGGATGACGCTCGCATTATCGCCCGGGTCTTCTCCGCCGACTTGGGAGACCGCCCAGGGTTTAAATTAAGCGTGACGTTATCCCTCGAACTTGCCCGCCCGCTTGGAATCTCGAAAGTTACCGTTATTAAGCCACCTTTCCGTGGCGCTCCCGTTACACCCTCACGACCACATGAATGGGTCAGTTTTTTTAACGAGGATCAGTTTGCACGGTGATTTACCCCGAATTCTCGGTCGAGATTGGCCGATCCCAATGATAATCGGAACCTGGGGGCTGGAAAGATAATTAGGACGTGTTTCATGGGTCTCAGTGATCCAAAAAGGTGATTATCGATGGTAGTTATGTTTGAAATGTATTTTTGTGGTACCATTAATGTTTCAAGATGATTATTTTACTTAGGTGAGGAAGTAGGACCTTAACATTAGATTAACTAATTAGTGGTCGACCATAATATCGACCTTCTCTACTTGAGAGTTTGATCAGAAATCTCTATTCTATTTGTATCACTGTATAGACGCCACTTAGCACTCTGACTTTCACTTCGTGGGTCATGCACATGTGGGCGACACGTATATTGCAAAAAGGCTGGATTATTCAGATACCTATACGAAATATTCACATGACATTAATATCGTAGTATAACTTAAAACAAGACCAATAACCTTTCTGAACTAAACGCATACATTTTCGACAATTTATGATTTAATACCTGAAGTAAAGTGTGTCTGACTACGTACATCCTTTTCCACTGTGGCAGCCAACGTGTTAGATGTGATCGGGAAACTTCTTGCCTGACCATATACTCGCCTCTTCTACTTACTGGATAAGTACCCCATTATGGACCACCGTATCAAGTCAAAGACCTATCTACTTGATTCGCCTAATTAAATATGATCTCCATTATCTGCTCGTTAAACGCGTCCGACCATATTCAATTTCTCCGCGACAAGTACAGTTCATAATTCATCGGAACACGTTCAACGGGAGCGGCGACATCTTGACAACAGGAAGTTCGGGTTTACTGCTGTAGTTCGAACTTGTCGCAGCTCCCGGGTTTCTCCGGCGACAAGCGGACACGTCGTAAACCTGGGAGTTTCCGAAGAGCCCGACATGAATCACAGCGCGGCCGAAAGTTAATAAGTTTCGCCCGGGGGTCGACGGTTAATAGCGATTTACTGCGTTCACCCGCCCTACCTCCGCGCGGCCGGCTGTATACACACAAAGAGAAATTTAATTAAACCGACAGCGGAGTACTCGCTTGAGCAACGTGGCCCCAGTTTAATAATTTTTGGTGTCGTCGACAGAGATCTCTTTGCAACTTTGGTATGAGCAACGGGATCCTCGGCGAATTTAGAGTCCTGGCGAGAAAGTGTCGCTCGTGAGTCGATAACACGTAAATATTCGAAAATTTCACGGACAAACGTGCTCCTGTGATTTTACTCTTTCGACGGTCTGAGCATGGCTGGCCTATTCTACTGGCTTTGGGTACGTCGCTCAAAACTTTAACCGTGTACAATGATATTATAATTACGTCAAAACCATTCTCGTGATATGAAACGTTCGTTGTAGAGGAATAGTGTGCAGGAAGATTCGTTCTGTTTGAACGGTTGTAAATTTATTGGCAGATATAATAAACGGGTCTAAATTTATTACGTGAATAATTATGTGGAACTGCCGATTAAAATTCACCGGCACCGCTGTACTCGTCAAACAAAACTGTGTGGGCGTTAATAGGGATTAATTGATGATGTCACCAAGTTACAAATTAAATACTCAGAAATTATTCATGTTAAGAATTTCATAAATTATAATATTAAATTACGTTCCGTAATTAACGATTCTGTTTCACTTTCGATATGTACTTGTCTGTTACACGTACCGTTTATTGATTTACGATTACGGAACAAGCAAATTGTAAATTTATCCAGAAGTGATTAGCTGTACTTCCGTATTTCCAACTAATGAAATAGTACTTCAGACATTAGGACAGCACGGCACTGCCTAGTAGATTTCTCTATAAGACGCCATGGCCGGAAACACATTACGTCTGGAACTACAAATCCTCGACTAAATGCTAATCCAAACCCGCTTCTTCGATCGTCGTCCCCTCTAGTCCATACACGCGCGTACACCAATCCCTCGGCCATCTACGAAGGGCCAAGACCAGCAGGAACTGCACTCCGTTGCTTGCGCAGCGAATTAACAGGATTTGCATCGTGACCCCGGCGAGAAACTCAAACAAAATTGGGCACGTTCCCGCTATACTTGCTGCTTTGCAATTACAATCGTTCGCCTCTAGTGGACCTGCAGCTGGTCCGTCGAATTGTTGTTGTTCTCCCAGCTGTGCTGGTCTCAGCCTAAACTCATTTAAGACTGTAACATGTCTGATATTATCCTCTAACGAAATTTCTTCGTTATTCCTCTGATACGACCTCGCAATGAAAACCAAACAGATTTTGTTTGAAATTATCAGAGTAACATTTGTTACAGCGTCTCGGAAGCATTCGTGGCGAGGACATCCCATACATTTTCGGCCTGCCATTGGTCGCCGGCGGAGCTTTCTTCCCACGGAACTACACCCGTCAGGACCAAGGCGTCGCGGAGGCGGTGCTCACGTTCTTCACGAATTTCGCGAAAACCGGGAACCCGAACGAACCGCACAAAATCGAATCAGTGGACTACGGGACGCCGAAAGAGAAAACGCGGTATCGCGATCTCACGTGGGCGCAGTACGAGACTGGTACGCAACAGTACCTAACCATCGGTGAGTCATATATATATATATATCATTGCTCGAACATACAACTTATACAATTTCTATAATCCTCGTTTATCAATAGCCCTGAAACCAAAAATGAAGAGCCATTACCGTGGCCACAAAATGGCTGTCTGGCTGAACCTGATACCACAACTTCATCGACCTGGAGACGACGACGTTTCTATGCGGCATCATCATTTTCGAGACAGGGGTGATCACTTTTACGCAGGTAAATATCTAGAATCCAAATGATCACCAACAATGGTGATCCTGATCTGAAGTGAATCCAAATGATCACCAACTTCAGGACCAGTAAGAGACGAATGGTACACCCCACTGCCACTCGTGGGAACGACCAAAGCCAGTGCGTCCTCGACAACAGCATGTAGCACATCGACAGGAGAGGACGCAATGGCCGAGGACATCACTCCCATCCTGGACGATTCGGAAGACGACGCTGAACTTCTGCAAAGACTCGCTTCCCGTCACTACTACAGCACCACGACCGCCCTCGCCATCACCGTAGGTGTTGGTTGCATCCTCCTGGTGCTGAACATGCTAATATTCGCCGGTATCTATTACCAAAGGGACAGAGACAAGAAGAGAGCAGCGATGGACTGCACGCCGAATGGTCAGGAATCCCTTCCAATGACCACCAGGTCGTCTATGAAGGGCCCAGAAAGTCCCAGATCGACCCACGAACCGCCACCGTGTTACACAACCCTGGCCAGAAGTCCTTCGATCCAGGAACACCAACAGATCACGCAAACACAGTCGTTGGATTCGGACGACGCGGCGAAAAACGAGCTGAAATCTGACCACGGGACCAGCAACACCATCCACAAGGATCCGATACCGCCCAAACCACCGACCAGAACGACCAGCTCGCTGAGCACCGGTGGTAGCACTAACACCATCAAGAAACGCGTGCAGATACAAGAGATATCTGTATAGCATTAGGGGTTGCCCCAAGAGGGGAACACGAGGGCTAAGAAGGTAACTTTCGTGGACTTTGAGGCTACCGGCGAGTCGAAGTTCTGAAACCACGAACAACAGTACAGGATTACCATTTGGATCTTGTCTTGAGTAACTGTTCGGATTAAAACTAGGACTAACTAGTGTGGAACGAAAAGTGTGTCCTCTAGTGGACCCCAGTGAACCTGTGGTATATGCTAAAAAGACGTACGATCTAAATCAGTTGTAACCGAAAACTGAACTGATTCTAGGGTAACAAAAAACTCTAGAAGAACGCTAACTGCCATCTAATCGAAGGATAAAGGTGTTCCTCCAACGCTGTCTCTGTCTATGGGATCAGTACATGGTTCCATGTAGTCACTGGTGCCATTTCTTGCATGATCATTCTCGCCATGTGACTTGTTTTTTTTTTCCAAGACACTTAAGTCTTCTGTCTGATACGAGAGGAGAACGCGTGAATGGGAACAAATTAATTGACAGAATTGACTGTAATTAGGTTTAGGGGACTGTAAGCGATTAAAGCATTTTGGGGGGCTTTTCACCGCGACACGATCAGTGTTCTTTCAAGTGTTCTTCTCCGTAGTTGGCATCCAGGATCGATTAGTCGTTCAATGATCACGGAATTAGGCTGACCACTCGAGAGATTTCTAACCACACGCAAGACTCGATGGGTCGTCGTCTCTCTGTGTCTTTCCTATCCTCCCAACCTACTGAAAGTTGTGCACGAATTCGCACGGATAATCAATTAGATAATGTCTCTATGTTACGGGATCCATAGAGGGCTGAACAATGTCCTCACGATCTACATCGTAGCAGCGGTCCTGTGAACCTGTGATGGTCGACGTAATCTCTTGCGTGGATTGATCGCTAAAAAAATGGTTCCCGCCCGGAAACCTTGCGTAATTCTAATTTATGTAACACACGAGTAAACAACGTACTTGTAACAAAGATAAATTGACTAATGGTAATGTATAAATTGATTATCGTTCAACCTAAGAATTAATACATCCTTCGTTTCGGATATTTTTGTATCCGAGTGAATTCTGATTTGCGTAACGAGCCGACAACGTTCAATTGTATTTCTAGCCAGTGGAAATAACTTTATACGCTACCATTACTCAGCCTGTATAGTCATCTTTATAAATTCCATCGAACTCCCACCAGTATCATCATTTCGATATCATCGTTCACCAATGAAATCGAAGAAGAACGTGTGTATGTGTGTGTGTGTGTTGTAAGTACTCGGTATCGATAAGAACCCAAAAAAGAGCAGATCTCGTGATTGCGTGGAATCGCACGCGATTTTTATCGTGGAAGCTCAAAGATCGAGACTACATAGAACGTGAACGCTAATTATTTAACGGTGTAAGCTACTATTTTCAAGCAAAGCCCTGATCGCAACGTATGCTCAAGATGTAATGGTAACGCGAAGAAATTTCCTTTAAATACAATCTCCTACGACCAATTAATCTAAAGCTAATGCACGCCTATGCTTACACAATTAGCATCACGGTAGTGGTAATGAACATTTTCTTTTGAATCCTAAGAGAGCAAACTCTTACCACACACAACTGTCTCAAATTCATTCTATGATCAATCTTCCGTTGTCAAATTTCAAGTTTCTTCGTTATACGAGTTAGTGAGACGAACTTTCTGATCCTGACACTCATGAAACTCGCGTAAAATCAATTATTCAGATCGAATTCCCAGTGAAATTATTTGTTTAATTGTAATTGAAAGTGTATCGGTATCATTAATGACATAACGTCGTACTTAAGCAAGAACATAATAAACACGGTGTTGCGGGATTGTACTGTCGATTTCAATCATTCACAACACCATCGTTACGCGAACGAGATCAATGAGGAGAATGCGAATAAAAGTTGTCAAGTATTGTCCGCGAATGGTTCGAATCGCCAACACGTTCTAACTGTTCGTTGATTGTGTGAACGAGATATCAAGCACGGAACAGTGAAATTTAAATAGTAGATTAGATTAACCACCTTTGTAAATTTCACTGTAAAACAATAAAATGCTGATTTCTAAATATATATTTTGAATTTCGCGTTTCCGTACCGTTCGTGTTTCCGAAATTTACAACCGCCAAGGTCGCATCTGCAGGGACTGTATCAGGTAAAGTGTCTAAAAGAAATTCAGAAACTTGTTTGAATGTACACCGAATATATCAGATTCAATCTGCTAGGTAATATTTGTATCAATAATGACAGATCCTCTAAATACCCCTAACTCTACTTGGATCAAAGTTCATCAATTAATTACTCACAGTAAATAAAATTATTGCAAATAAATGATGTGTAAATAAAGTTATATGTAAAGATTCACCAATTGCCAGAAGATAATTGATTGTACGTATTAAGATTATTATATCACGTTATTAGATAAAAAGATATACAAACGACTAAAAAAGGAACATGTAAAAAGTAACATTACTGAAGTATCCATTAACGATATTATTGATTTAGAATAAATTATGATGTAGATATGTGAAAAAATATATACTTTTGCGCGTCATATTTTATTAGTATCATATAATTATATTTATCCTTTACACTTAAACCGTAGCATCGGATATTTTGATTCCCACCAAATCATATGAAATACACGTACAGTAGGAGCTCGTTTATTGTAACGTTTGTGGCTGTAGGGGGCCAAATTTCCAGGAACTGATCAATTGACACAATCTACCTTTTGGCCGGCGGCTTACAATTTCCCTTGTGGGAATGCCTTACCGTAATGAGCCATCTCGTAGCCGCGGGATTCCGGGAATCGGGTGAGACGTCACGACGTGCGAGCGAAAGCGGTAGAACGAGCCGCGGTATCGGTACTCTCCGTCGGTGTTGACGCGTGCCGAAGAATTTCGGGGGTCTATGGGGGGAGGTGTGCGAGCGAGAGAGTACGGTAGAGCGTGCCGCGGTATCGGTGCTTTCCGTCGGTCCAACGCGCCAGTGACGTCGCGTACCTGGCCGTACCATCTGGTGTTTGGGTCGTTCAAGGAGGAAGGTCGTTCAAGCCAGCAAAAACAATTCAACACGAACAAACCTGCGTACGCCCAATACATAACGGCGTTAGCTTCCTCACTTTCTCGTGAGCCGTCGCGGAGGGTGGGCGCGCGTCTCGTACTCGTCCTTTCTCTTGTTACTAACCCATTGTTTGTTGCAGGCATTCGACAACCATCAATTTATTTACTCTGCATATTGTTGTGTCCCCTCTCTTGTTACTAATCCCTTGTATGTTACAGATGTTCGAGAACCATTGGCTTCGATATTTATCTTCTTATGTACTGTGATTCATTTACTGTGATTTATTTACTGTGATTTCTATACTGTGATTTATTTACTGTGCATATTATTAATTTATTTATTGTGCATATTGTTGTGTCCCCTCTCTTGTTACTAATCC